>NC_143147.1:66958352-67109646 GCF_059928025.1 Delphinapterus leucas | reverse complement strand
CAGAGACTCTAGTCAATGATCGGTGGTGACCTAAACGAGAAGGAAATCTAAAAAAGAGGGCATATATGTATATGTGTAGCTGATTCACTTTGCTGTACAGCAGAAACTAACACGAGACTGTAAAGCAACTATACTCCAAAAAAAATTAAGAAAAAAAGTTCTCAGTTTTTAAAATCTCTGACAGCACCCTTTATCCTTTATTCCTTTTTTATTTTTTAAAATGGTGCAACCACTTTATTTATTTTTAATTAATTAATTAAGGCTGCTTTGGGTCTTCGTTTGGACTTCCCTGGTGGCGCAGTAGTTGAGAATCCGCCTGCCAGTGCAGGGGACGCGGGTTTGAGCCCTGGTCCGGGAAGATCCCACATGCCACGGAGCAACTAAGCCCGTGAGCCACAACTACTGAGCCCGCGCGCCACAACTACTGAAGCCCGCACACCTAGAACTCCACAGCAAGAGAAGCCACCACAATGAGAAGCCCGGGCACGGCAACGAAGAATAGCCCCCACTCGCCCCAACTATCCTTTATTCTTACTACTACCATGGAATCCCCATTTTTAAATAATTTTATTGTCATTTCGGCGGGATTTGGGGAAGAAAATTAGGCAAATACATGTGTTCAATCTGTCAGCCTGACTTAAAAATTTGTGTTTTATACTGCTTTTTCTACACTTTCGGTTACTCTTTGCTCTACTCATCCCCATGTGTCTCTACTTGTGAAGTATTGGGAAATTATATGAGTTTTTTTTTTGTTTGTAGCAGTGGTGAAAGATTCTTGGGGCAGTGCCCTCATTATCTGTCAGGCCAGGCATCTATGATTAAGAACAGGTGCAGCCAACTCCTTGCTTGACCTGTCAGTTCTGCCTGCATCAAATGAAAAGCAGGATTAAGTTTCCTGGGGGATCTTGCCCTCCCTCTCAATTCTCTTACGCTGGAGAACTTTCCAAAATATTGGCAAGGGTCTGGATTTGTGGCTGACCAATGGTCCCACATCCTGCCGTGGCCCCCGCAGACTTTGCAGCTTTGAGGGAGGAGATTTTGATGTGGTTCTACTGGAGTCCTATCCTTCACGTAATTTCAACGTAGTCAGCTGCCTTACATTCAGTGAATTATGGGTTCATCGATCTATCTTTTATTAGTCTTCTATGATCAAGTAATTCTTTGAAATTGCTATACATGGATGGCAGCATTGCCTTATCACTAAATCAGACACTGATGCTCCCTTCTCAATGCTTTGCCTGTTCCTTTAGTTATTACAATTGTAGGTGGGGAAGTGAAAGATGGAGTTCCAACATTTGTACCCAAATCGCCACCTCACAGAGAAGTTCACATATGTTAATATGATCAATAAGCTTACAAACTCTATTCTGTCTTTTTATAATCAGCTTAGATATCAGTTTATCCATTATGACTTCATTTTATAGTTTAATCCTCAATTACAGTGGAGGGTGTAGGGGACTCAAGGTCTGCCTGCATGATGCTTTTGTGAGCTCTGGGATATCTTAATGATAGAAGGAAGTCTAGTCTAGTAGACGAAATATGGTTTCTCATGCTTAAGGTGAAAGACGGTAAGTGATGCTTAGATTTTGCTGTCCGCACCAGAGCCTCAGCTCCAAAATGTGCCCAAAAGGAGAAAGGGTAACCCTGAAGGAGGCAGAACTCCAGAAATGTTATGTTACTTGGAGAAGGAGATATACAAGTAGTTTCACGATGCTGTCAACAGACAGGAAGGCCCAAGTTTCTGAGCTGAATTATAGGAAAGAGAATTGGTTCAGAGAGAAGGAGGTGTAGGTACCAGGCCTTATAGACAGGGCTAGAAACGAAGAAGAATAGCTAGAAAATGACACCAGTTTATCTGACACACTATCATTTCCTTATAAAGTCAATAAACTAAAAGTAAAATTGTGAAACCACCAGCCTCATGGAAAGCATCGTTACAAATTTTATGGCTTTATTGGTAAAATATTTAATTGAAGTTTTTTAACTGGCTGGGCTCAGATATGTTTACACAAAACATGTTTTGACTTCTTTAAGCCTAGGCTAATAATGTTCATCTTAATCTGGTTGGCCTTTATTATAAAAACTCAAAGTCCATTATCGTATCAATAAAATTTTTTAAAATGTATTTAGGCACTATAAATAATTATTTCTTATGAAATGAAGTAGAGATTCCCTCAATGGACAAACAGGCAACTGTTCCCAATTGTATGACTTTTTTAAATAAAGGATTCCCAGCAAACATTCGGAAGAAATCTTATGCCTTCCAGGGACAAGCAGCTGGGAAGAGGGAAGAGATTAATACAGAAAAAACTGTGGACCATCCCGGTCGGTCCTATTCTTCAGTTCCTCGATTGAAGGCATTAAGTTTTATTTTATTAACTTCTCTCCTGCCCTTCAAAAGTTGAGGGTGCTCACTCCAGGGCTTGTGTAGAACTGCCCCAGGGAACCTCAGTGCAAAGGTTTGAAATCACAGCTGGCTGTGATTAGACGGATTGTGTGAGATCAGTGCTTGATTAACTTTCAGCTGCTATTGGTTTGCCTCAGTTCCTGCAGGAGAATTAATCCGTAGGTTCAAGCAAATTTTGGATCTTAATGGATACCAGATACATTGAGCCCACCCAGACCACCAAGATCTAGCAATCCCTCTCCTCACATTTAAACTGTACAAATGAATTCATTCCTCCTTACCCAGTGGCCAAAGTAACCCCACCTCACTGTTTTTCTCCTATGGCATTCACTTTATTATGACTCCTAGTCTAAGAAAGTATAGGTTCTTTAAGGTAAAGTGCAGGTCTTAGCTTTTGTAGTTTTAGAAGATGAATTTAATTCCTTTCAGAGGAATTTAGTTCCTTCCACTCAGAAGAGTTTGTTGGATGAATAACGATCATTCTGCTTCCTATCTCTTAATTTGCTTTCGGGGCACATGAAACTATTCTAGCTCTATAATTAATAACCTTCGTTCTCCAGTTCTATTGTACATACGAATTTATGCCATCCTGGTTGAGGATTCTTGAATTAGAGGTGTATACTTATGATCTTAAATCATCATTATCTTGATAACGTTGGAAGGTATTAGGTCATTAAATATTTTGACAAGAACGCATGTTTTGGGATCCTTACAACCTTTACTTTATTGATAAATTTCATAGTGAGGGGAGGGTCTTCATTTAATCCCTTCCTTGCTAACTGAATATTCTTATACTTGTGTGAATCAAGGAACTCACTCAAAAGAGAAAACTTGGCCCAAAAGTAACACACACATTTCTGTTTAAACTTCAAGAGACTTATATTTTTCTGATAGATTATTATGATAGCATTGACCAATGAGACCCACACTGTTAAGATCAGAGACATGTAAATAAAAATATTCATCAACGTAAATAAATCAAACAGAAATTTTCCTAACCAGCGTGTAACTCATTTCCTTTTGGAGAGTCTATTTGCAGGAAGTAGTAGGAAAAAAAGCTGAGAGAACTCAAAGCTTATTGTCATGCTCATGTGTTTCTTGGAAATTGTAATGTAACTAAATCAAAGAGGTAAATTTTCAATTGGTGACTTCTCGAATTGCTATGATCAACTGGCTTTCAGATTCATATGGTCGGTTTATTCTCTTCCAACAATTTTTTTGCCCTGTACTAACATAAATTTGCAGGGCTAAATATTTCTTGGAAACCATATGAGAGTTACATGCTGCAAGCATCATCCTGTATGTCTGAGCTTCTCCTCTCCCGATATCAGACCAATTTAATGCATGTATCTATAGATCTCTATCTATTTATATCATGCTTATTTTCTTCTCTCAGAAGACTTGCTTCAGTTCAATTGACCTATTCATTTTTCTCTATTAATGTGGTATTTATTCCACATTTTGCCCTTGCTCAAATCACCTCTCCCACCTGCCATGCCCTACCCCTTGCTACTTGCTACATCCTAAGAGATACCCCCGGCTCCAACTTAAGAACCATCTTATCCACAGGATTTTTCTTGATTTTCCCAGGGTTTATTCCCTCCTCTTCACTTCAATAGAACTTTTTGTTTGAATCACACATTCAGCACTTCATGGATTCTTGGGTTCTTATTTATTATTTTGTGAAATTATCTAGTCTTATCGTAACCTCTCAAGGCAGGTGGTATACTTTAAAAAAATCACATTTTGTTCATGCAAGTAGTATTTTTACAAATATTTGCAAAGTATGATGCTTGCGGTGCTAACAAAAGAAATAGTATAATGCCACTTACATTTTCTATGACTCAGAATAATAACTTGCAAAATCTTACAGGAAAAATATCATTTGTCCGTATCTCCAGATACTGCTGCATGGAGTTCTGGAAATGAAATGACAGATAAGTGGAGGTTATATGCTTCCTGTTAGATCGCAGGTACCATGAAAATGGTAATCATAACTGTCCTGCTTACTACTGTATTCTAGTGTATAGTATAATACGTAGTACATAGGTGGTGGTCAGTAAATAATTTTGAACGAACCAAATGATTGAACAAGTAAGTAAAATAATCTAGATAAAACACAAGTGTAAAAGGCAACTTGCCTATCTTTCTTATGATTACTTATGATGGATAAAAACAGTGTTAGCAATAATGGAATGGCTACCAATATTCTGATACCGGGAATCATCTAGATAAATGTCCAGAGGTAATTTAACCTTGCTTTTCTCAAGAAAATGAATGTGTTAATATCTTTTAAATACATTGAGAATTAGACAAAAATGAAAATAAATCTCTGGGTATCAATGTCTTTGCAGCTTAACTTGGCTGACCTTTCACCTTTGCTAAGGGAATTAGGATTTTGAACGTGTTAGAAAATTCATATTTCCAAGGTCATTAAATCCATCTTACTTACTCAGTAGTTGAATTTGATCACTAGAGTCAGCAAGGGAAATTCTCTCTAGGGTGAGCAATGGTTTCCCTGTTTTTTCTGATTCCCTTTCCAATCTATGGCCTTTAACAAATTGAGTGAATCACTGACAGTGCATGAAAGACTAAAGCCCAGAAACGGTTGAGTGTGTAAGAAGCTAAGGATTCAGGGGGATTAAAAGGGACAATGGATGCTTCTTCCTGCATTCAGCTTTGCTGGATGACCCTTAGCACAGATGTACCCGCGCTCAGTACTTACCTCTAGGACCTAGGCTTAGCTGATTTGGGGAACTTGACCTCTATTTCTCTCTCTCATTTAATGAATTAAATTTAATTCATTCTCACTAAAGCATGGGCATCTGGGTCATAGCTTCTAGAAGACAGTTTTTAAAAGTTGTGCTAATTCAAATATACATCTATATATTGGACCTTCTTCAAGATTTTCCAAAAAATTAGATTAAAAGCAAAACAACAAGTTTCTTCTAAAAATATTTTATAACAGGCTGGTATTTTTTAAGAAGCTGGTTCACAAGAATCGCTTAAGTAGGCGTTACTTACAAAACAGCTTTTCTATGTTAATTCCTTAACTTTCTCCATGGGGGTCACATTTTCTACAACTTCTCCCATTCTGTGTGTCTTGAAACCAGCAAGCCAAACATTATCCCCGTAGTCAAATATGCATGGTCCTGGTCTCATTAAGACAAGGGGGATGTGAGGAAAGGGACTCTATCAACAGAAATAATAACTCCAGTAGCTTTATGTCTATGAGTTGGGGGAGTAGAGTGTCAGTGTGTGAGCTTGCTGGGGCAAAGGACAGACAGGAAGGACAGAGTGATAGTGAAATACACTATGGATCTTTACTATGTTGGGAGCTTCCAGAATACAGGTCCTACACAATACTCCTGTGGTTACAATCCATCATTAGTCATTAAATGAATAAGTTATGACAGAATGAATGTAAATAATATAAACCATAGCCTTTAGAAAAGCAGTCAGGATTTTTGAAATCTATCATATGTGTCACATCAGAAGTCAAGAAATATGGACAGTACATAGAATTGTTAGAAAATTAAGTCTAAAGAAAAGACACTTTAAAAAGAGAGACACTGAAAAGAAGATACTCTAAAAGTCAGGAAATGATGTTGAGACCCAAGTTTCCAGCTTGGAGGAGAGCAAAGACCTGCAAATAAAGCCTCTGCTATGTATAGCTCAAAGTATTTTTTAGAAGCCTTCGCAGTAAAAACCATTTATCAATAAGCCATTGTTGAGAAGAGATGGCATCCATCATTACTTTTCTAAAGAACTGCAGTCTGCTAACAAGATTATATAAGAAAAGATTTGTGGGATTATTTGAGCCCAATAGGAAGTTGTCAGCGTTTAAAATGACGAAGGACCTCTTTGTCTTGCTGGAAACACTGTATTTACATCCACTGTTGCATTGGCCTCGCAGCTCCCGTTTTGCTTGTTTCTCCAGGTATGAGACGTCCTGCTACCCTTTTACCTGTTCCTCATTAGACGCCTTAAGGGTTACTGGCAAGCAGTGGTCTTTTTATAGGAATAAGGGTCTGGCATGAACGTGTCATGGAGCTTGAATAACTTTCTCTTCCCATAGGATCCAGCAAATCAAGGTCGGGGTCCATTGCCAAAGACTCTGGCTCACTGGAGGCAGCGCCTGGAAAAAAGGGGGGTTATCTTTGCACTGGAGTGTGTCCTTGCTGTGTCTTCCCTGCTGTTAAGCTCCAGTTTTCAGAGGCTACTGACCTGGGAGCTTTCCTCAGCCTTAAATCCACTTTTAATAACAACAAACTCAGGGAATCTGGGGAGTTGTTCGCCCACATCTGGAACTCTGACAAACATCTCCCCATCGTTCTGCCTGGTGAGGTCCACCACCGCTTCATGGGGCATATCTCCTCCCCGGCACCAGTCCTGGAGGTAAAACCAAACATCACCTTTTGGAATGAAACCCGCAAATAAAAACAAATTAACCCACCTCGCCACCAGCTGCACCCTCCCTCCCCACCCCTGGAGGTCTATTTGGAGCCCGGCACTTACTTTAATGTTGTGTTTTATCGCTTTTTGTGCTGAATTCTTTGGACAGCCACCATCCTCCCTCTGATTCAACACCTTCACTCATCACGATGGAGCATTCCGCTCGTAGGAGCCCAGCCCATGGACTCCCTTCTCCACTTGCAGCGCTGCTCAGTGCAACAAACAGGCTGCAAAATGTGTTGACCTTGCATGTCAGATACCGTTAGCCTCGAACTGGGGGCCTATCGGGTGAACGACTCAGCAAGTCCAGCGCCATCCGTCTCAGGTTTCCCTTCTGTGATGGATGGGACATCAGATCTTCCAGCGCTGTGACAGTGATTTGGATTGAACTGCTTGCAGATTCTGTCTGGAGACTGGATCTGCAAGATTGATGGGTGAGCTTCAGGGGAAGCAGTCAATGTCCTGAATGCAGTGTTTGCTTCAGGGATTTTCTGAGTCAAGATCAACGGGACACAGTGCTGGGGAGGTGTGTTGATGACCTCACCTGCTCACTTTCTGAGGATTCACAAAGCTCCTATTTCTACAGTTATTCTCCTTATCCTCCAGAGTGTGTATTTCTGTAGTCCACCCTCCTTATCACCGTGCAGGCGATCACACGGCTCTTCTTGAATCGGATTCTTTTCCTACACTCTTCCTTTCCAATGACCTAAGTCGTTTCTCACTTTTCTGGAAGCTCTGCTTCCTACAGAGTCAACACCCAAAAGTTCAGCTTTCCATGTTCTCTGCTTATTTCAAGTGTTATTTTCCTCTCACTGGTCAGACAATATGCTGACACCGTGCACTGCAGAAAGGTGAGCTGGAGAGAATCGCTAAATGTTATACGTGCTTTATCTGGTAAAACTTTAGGAGTAACTACTGAGGATCTCAGAGTCAAAGAATTTTCCTGTTTGTATCAGGTAACTTTCTGGATATGATGTGAGCCCAGAATTACACATGAGTATCAGTATTAAAGAGTTCCAAAGGTCAGGTTCTTGTAGACTGTGAAGACTGGTACAGGGAGAGTATTTTCAATTCCTTCAGTTCAGTGGCTCCCAACGGGGGAGATTTTGCTCCCAGGGGACATATAACAACATCCAGAGATACTTGGGGGAGAGGGGTTGCTAATGACATCTAGTGGGTAGTGGCCAGGGATGCTGCTAAACATCCTAGGATGGATTAGAACTTCCTCACCCCCAAACAAGAAGTATCTGGCCCCAAATGTCAATGGTGCCGAGGCTGAGAAGCTCTGCCCTAGTCTATGCCAATACTTAGCTAGGTGCTTTAATAATAATACGATAGAATAAATAATAAATAAATTGCAGTATGTAATAAAGGCTTGAGGAGTAAAGACACGACTGAATTCCAAGTTCTGAACTCGAATTGGTGTTCCGTTCTGCTCACTACTGCTGCCTTATTCATCTAGTTGATGCTAGATCGTGCCTGTCTCCCTGGGCTTATGTCACTTACCATTTCTTCCTGCCATCCCTCACTTCCTGGGACTGGCCTGCTCCAGTCTGGCTCTGTCAACTCCTCTCGCCCATGGCCCCAGGCCTGCTTAACCCTTAGACTCCACCTTGACAGCTTGCAGACCCAGAAGCCCAGAGAAGCAGGATCCTTAGAAGATCTGGAATCAGGAATAGCGACGGTCGCCACCACCTATTCTAAACATTTAAGTCACTTGATGGATTTCGGCAACTTTCCCATTTTATGCCAGGCCCTGTTGATACAAGTGCTGTAGCTGTAATGAAGTTAAACTCAATATATTTTTTTCCTCTCGTTATAACTGGCAATAATTTTGCAAGTTCCCAGCTACCGTGGAATCCATTTGGGGCAGGCAAAGAAAGCAAACAAGCTCCAGTCTGAAATGTAATTGTGGTTTTGCCACATGTGAAAAAGGTTAGCTACTAACTTTTCTTGTGAGCTTTACTCTGGTTAACAGACACTCGCTTTTGCTTCAACCAAGTACATTTCCCTAATAGGAAATGGAGACAATTATCTGGGCATTTTATTTAAAGAAAAATGGCTTTTCCTGGAAACATTCAGATTACAGAGACAAAATGATTCTTAAAATATGTTGCCAGAGGGTGTAACAACATTTTCAGATTATTTATCAGAGAGATGTGGAAATCCACTCTATGCACAGGTCCGGAAATGTGACTAGACACAGTTAATTAGCACATGCATACTATATGCTGATAGTACTTTTTTTTTTTTTTTTTTTGTCCATAAAAGCTTTAGGAACATAGGCACATATACATTTACATTCAAGTTTGATAACACTGGTAGTTTCATTTCAATACAAATTATGTTAGAGAACTCAGTTTTCAGATATGGGCATATAAATGGGCTATTTGAAATTCTTTTTTTAAGTTTTATCGAAGTGTAGTTGATTTACTATGTTGTGTTAAATTCTGCTGTACAGCACAGTGATTCAGTTATACGTATATATATTCTTTTTCATATTCTTTTCCATTCTGGTTTATCACAGCATATTGAATATAGTTCCCTGTGCTCTACAGTAGGACCTTGTTGTTTATCCATCCTGTATATTACTAGTTTGCATCTGTTAACCCCAAACTCCCAATCCTTCCTCCCTCTCCACACCTTAGCAATCACTTGCGAAATTCTTTTTTTTTAATCCTGCTACAGAGTTTGGTAGTGAATCTCTTGATGAAAGATGCGCAGTTAGTTTGTCCCGGAACTCATGGGGATAATTATACTGGTTTATGATCTGACTGCTCCAGGGCCTCTTTATACCCCTCAGGCTGCATATGGCTTGCCATGCTGATGCTGCATTAGATGGGTCTAGTAGCAGGCACGTGGCTACAAGACAAGATCTCCCAAGTCCTCCTTAACAGTGGATTAAGGTTTTTCAGTCATTTTAAAGCAGATTGCAAGCTCCTCCATTATTTCATGTCAGGAGTCCGTCCATCTGGGATTGGACGATAACTTCATGCTGATGGTAGAGCTCCGAAAGATTTGGAATTTTTTTTTTTTCTTTGCGGTACGCGGGCCTCTCACTGCTGTGGCCTCTCCCGTTGCAGAGCACAGGCTCCGGATGCACAGGCTCAGCGGCCATGGCTCACGGGCCCAGCTGCTCTGCGGCATGTGGGATCTTCCCGGACCAGGGCAAGAACCCGCGTCCCCTGCATCGGCAGGCGGACTCTCAACCACTGCGCCACCAGGGAAGCCCTGGAAATATTTTTTAAGCTTTTTTAAAATTGAAGTATAGTTAGTTTACAATGTTGTGTTAGTTCCAGGTATACAGCAAATTGATTCAGTTATATATATATATATATATATATATATATATACACACATATATGTGTATATATATATTCTTTTTCGGATTCTTTCCCATTATAGTTTATTATGATACATTGAATATAGTTCCCTCTCCTATACAGTAGGTCCTTGTTCTTTATCTATTTTATACACATAGTAGTGTGTATATGTTAGTCCCACACTCCTAATTTATCTCCCCGTCACTCCCCGCTATTCCCTCTGGTAACCATACGTTTGTTTTCTATGTCTGTGAGTCTATTTCTGTTTTGTAAATAACTTCATTTATATAAATTTTTTCGATCCCACATATAAGTGATGTCATATGGTATTTGTCTTTCTCTGTCTGACTCACTTCGCTTAGTATGATCATCTCTAGGTCCATCCATGTTGCCGCAAATGGCATTCTTTTTTCATTTTCATTATTTCATTCTTTTTTATGGCTGAGTAATATTCCATTGTGCATATGTACATCTTCTTTATCCATTCCTCTGTCGATGGACACTCAGGTTGCTTCTGTCTGGAAATAGTTTGATGGTTTCCCTCTGGTGTAGAAAACAGACTTGTTGCAGGCCTCACCCATTCAACCATCTCCATGACCCTGTAAGATGCATAGTGATATTTTCATTTTTATAGTTGAGGACGCTGAGACTCAGAGAGGTTGAATAATTCCCAAGATCACACAGATAGGGAAAGAGGCTTCACTTAATATTAGAAAGAACATGGAATAAAACCTTAAGTTCACTAAGATTATAGAAAAATCTTAAACAGCTATTAGAAAGTTTGAATGCATTTGACATTGTGAGATATCCCTAAATCTTTAGCAATAAATGCGATCTTCTATTTTCACCAGTGTCAAGTTCCCACCAGTTTAAAATTCTGTGTCTGTTCCTCCTGTTATCCATTCAGTTAACCAACTTCATGAAAGTATACTTTATCTCTGAAATTTATAGTTCTCCCTCAGCCTAACAAACGCGAATCATCGACTGTTTTAAGTTCCTTTCAAGGTAGATTATTTTGCCTCTAAAAATCATATGTCAGTAACTGAGCCATGTTCTAGCATCTCATTTAAGTTTAGATTTGTCATGATAAATGCTTCGTTGTGTCATTAGATGGAATTCTTTGGCCACTTTAAAACAAATATTTAAAACGCCAGTTCCTGAGGATAATGTTCCCATGGGTAGAGAAGATACTGTGTACCAAAAGAATAAGGTACAAAAAAAAAACCTCAAGGTACTTATAGCCACTGCAAGTTTCTTAATCGTACTTAATTCATCTTGTAAGACAACTATATTTGTACAAGTGAAAGCACACATTTTATTTAAGTAGACCAATTTGCAAAGAGCCCTGTACATACATTTGTAACCTACTATAAACATGAACACAGAGAGTCCTTTTATACTTTTTTTTATATTTTTATTTCATATCAAGGATTTCTACTGACGTCAGTGGCAGTCTCAGAATTGGAAGGAGCAGTAAAGATGTAACAGGCAGTAGCTGAGAGGATTTTTAGCTCATTGGCTGAAAAAAAAATCTTGCATAAGTGATCTAACCAGTGAATCCTAATCTAAGAAATTTCATCCATTTCCATTTTTATGAGTGGAGTAAACAACATCAATAATAAGAATAATTGAACGAGGCTTACAGTTTTGGACCCTTGCATGTTTTAGTTGGGTGGAAGCTTGTAATAAATGACTTTCTATCACAACCCAAGACAGCTCATTGCCACTTCCAAATACTCTTTACTAGAATTTCCACAATTAAATAGGGAAACAATGGATTACGATACACATAAAATTCAGTTGTAAATTCACATTTTTACTGACACTTGAACATTAGTCTCCATTGAAATAGTCTTCCCGTTTTAAAACTAGCATCTATTCCGGTCCAGTTTGCCAACATGCTTTTCAGAAAGTTTCTCAGAGATGTTAAAAGTATCCACAAGATGGGTTGGACCGTGAAATCCTGCATCTTATATAGGGTTTGTACTTTCATAACGGGGAGGGGATTATAACTTGCTAATTAGTCATATCAGTCTCTTCTGGTTCAAAAATAGCCTTTTTCATGTAATTCAGTCTCTGGCAGGAAAATGTAGGCTTCATATTTCCTCTCCCAATGTCTTCAAATTGTGTCTGGGTATACACACTGGGGCCAGAGATCACTTTATTGACCTATGGACATCAGAGAAAAGGCTTCCGTTTATATGGAAGCCCAAAAGAAAACCTAATACTGTTGTATAACATTGTGAGGGGGCGATGTACAGCCCTTGGAATAGTTAATCTAACTTATTTGAAAACCCTGCCTCCTTTCTGATAAGGAAAGCAATCAAATATCTTTCATACTCAACCATCATGCAGGCCATTTTTGAGTCTTCAGAGAGGAAATCAGCATTACTTAGAACCCAGAGCTTTCCAGTCATTTTAATAATACACAGAAGTTGAATGTGCATGGAGGGGGGATGGGAGGGTGGGCGGATCAAGTAAAATCAATTTTGTGCATTTTTTACTCCTAACTCCACTCGTCACTGGCTATTCCAGAAGTGGCTGTGAATTTATGCTTCTAGAAGAAGATATTGATAATTCATACATCCACACCATCAGTTATCTTGGGAGGAGAAGAAAAATGTCTGGCTTTGAAATTGATAGGGGTCTTGGGGTAAAAGGGGGATCGGTTTCCTTTTGCGGAATCCCTAGTGCACGATGCCGCTTAAGAGGAAGCTTACATTTCTCTTTTTCACTTTGTGTGAAAAACACTATTCTCCCTCGAGCCCTGTGGTGAGGTTGAGGCAGCCAATGTCCCAGGTCTGCATTCCCAAACTCGTCCCCCTTTTTGCCTCGGAACGCCGTTCCCTTGCTCCCAGTGAATCGCACATCCGTTGTTTTACCACCCAGCTTATTTGATCCCCGTGGAAGATGAATGGCTTTGACTAAAAAAATTAAACAATGGCAGAACTAAAGTGCAGTACAGACTAAACCTTACTGCCCCGCAGAGTTTCCTTTCTTTCTTCCCATTTCTGAGATCAGGTCTGGGTTTCTTTGCTATCCATGCGTATTTGCTGGAATTCTTTAAAATCACTGGTGTTTCTTTTTAGAAATTCGAAATTATGGTCATTTGTCTTTCATAGTTTTCTTTTTGGTAGGAAGCAGCGCCACGTGTGAACGGTCCACCAGATACAGAATGTGGAGATCGGGGATGGTGCCTTGATTCTGTCACGTGACTCTTTGAACCTAGCTCCCAGATCTGTCACTTCAGAATACTCGTTTTCTCACTTGCAAAGTGGAAGCAATATAGTTGCCTTGCTTTGACCTTTAGGGTAGTTGGGAAGATACAAAAATATGATGTATATAGAAGCAATTTGAAAACTTTAAAATGCACTAAATACGAAAGGAATTAGCTTGATAAAACTTAGAGCAAACTTATAAAATACATGTGAGTAGAAAACAAGCAGGGAAATATAACCTAAGTCTGTTCCAGTGTTTTATGGAATATGAATTAATCGGTGCAGAGATACCTAATTTTTAACTGGAAAATAGCATTTCTGAGCGACTGCTGCTACAATGACATTTCAGATTTCTATCTTGAGAGACAACCTGAATGAGGACCAGATCCTCATCACATACAAAATATCCTGTCACCGATTTCCATCATCCTGAAAATACAATCATTAACGTACTACATTGCTCAACAGCTAATAAAGTTTCTGGAAAGCCATTGTGCATTCTCCATTTCTTGCTCTCAGAGCCTGGAGGTTAAATTATCGGTATATTCAGTTTGGATGCCAGGATAAATCACAGGCAGCACTTCTCAGGGACTGGGACTGGTGAGTCTTTATGATGGTGGTCGGGGTAGCACAGCTTCCACAGTGGGCACTCTAGCATAATGCCGAGTTGACCTGAATGACCTTCCTCTACACAGCCGAGCAATGAGCTAGCTCACCAGGGGAAGGCTGCAAGGCTGCTAGTCTGTGAATTCCCCAGACATTTGGAGCCCTAGAGCATCCTGTTTCAAAGGCTAACATACCTGAAAATGCAAACTTGAGATCAGATGATCCTCGTTCCTTCCCACATCCTCTGGACATAGGCAAGGAGGCAGGGATTTAGGGTCCACACTCAACGACCCATGGTGAGTCTAGACACATCCAGTCTAGACAAACATCTCATGGAATGAGGAGGGTCTAGAAGACAGCATTCACCCTACTTGCCCAGTGTCTGTAAATTTCTGCTTTTAGCCTCACCTTGTGTTGGGAGTATTTGCACTTTTCCTTTGCTTGGCAGCGGGACAGCAAGAAAGATAAATGCCATTCACCCTGGGGCCACAGCCTTCAGGAAGCAGCCAGAGGGTTTGACCCACCCCAGGAGTGAGAGAAAAACAGACTTATGAATGTCAGTGGGTCACGTGGCCTAACTTAGATGAGACTTAGTTTTATATACATGGATCACTGAAACACCAGGCCAGCCTGGGGAGTGTGAGCTATCCCCAGGGATGTGTGGCAGTAGCCTGACCACACGAGCACAACTGGTTTCCAGGTGCTCAATGTCATGTTCACGTACTGCTGAAGACCTGGAGAGATGGATATACTGTGAAAGAGAACCCCGGGCAATGAGGCCATTGGAAAATTTCAGGTGGAGCAGATTTCTCCTCCCTGGGCTAGGATGGGGATGGGATAGTACTTGCAGGCCTGTTGCCCCTTTGGAAGAGGAAGCACGGGGCTGAAGAAGCCTAGAAGGTAGTCCAAGTCTCCATATGAGGTGGAGAGATGGGGGGGCTGGGCAGGCAAAGACAGAGATGATTGGTAAAGTTCCTCTCGATGCTCTTTTATAAAAATGTATGTGCCTATGCTTCTTAGAAGAAGGGATTGAAGAAGAGGGAATTGAAGAGATTAAGAAAGCAAACAGAACTATTGGGCAAATGTAGAAACCAATGGTATTTAAGGAGATGTAGAGGAAAAGGACAGCAGGGAGAGAGAGAACAGAAGACAGATTAATCTACAAATTACATCAGTTTTTAGGAGATTGGAATCAAGAGTTTCTTGAGGGATGTTTCTGGAAGGAAAAGATTAATTGCTAGATGCCTCAGAATGTGACCCGTGATTAAACCCTCCTTGCCACATTGACTCAAGCTTCCAAGACTAAGGAGCCGAGATGAAGCTCTTCTACTTCCTTGTCAAGATTGTTTATCAAGTAATAAGTGGCAGGTATTGATGGGATGCAGCTGCACCAGAGAATGGACACTAGTTAGGTACCCCCGAGGCTGAGGGAGAGACATGACTTAAAAGGTTTGAAGTTAAAGGAACCTAGAGCTTATGAATTCCCTGAACAAAGGTGATCCATGACCCTCAGCATGGTCTCTTCAGTCACACGTGTCCTTGGTATAGGGTGACTGAGACCATGGGATGCACAGTAATGGTTGTTGCTTGTCTCTATCTTTTCTTAAAACAAAATAAACCTGGCACTGAGTGGAACCTATTATGTCTAATGAATCTGACTGTCAGTTTGAACTCTGAATGGCTGCTGATGGTCTGATGGCTCTGAACAGGGGAATAGTGACAAGAAAAGAAAAGAAAAACTTCTGCAAACTTCTAGAATCAGGCCAGGGGTGATGGGGAAACAGAACAATAATGAAAATATCCTGGAGGCATTATCATAGAATTTGGATGGTTCAGATAGGTACACGGGTGGAAAGTCCAGAGAAAGATGACTATGTGCTTAGCATGAAATGAATGGTTCAAAGCTTCTGGGAAGAAGAACATTTAACATGTGAATTCCCAGAAATAATATAAAATAATTTATGTCTGTGTATCCTACAGAGGGGAAAGGAAGTGAGAAGAAGAGCTGCCAACATGAAAATGTCCCACCTAAATACTGGTGACATGGTGTATGTTTTCCTAGTATTTTCCTAGTACCCCAAAGAATCTATTTGAATAGAAACATAATAGAAGTTCACGACTTACTTAAACACCTGTGGTTTGGTGGTTTTGGGGTTGGATAAAACATCACTTTCCATACAAGTAATTTAGGTTAAAAGGAATTTAAATGGCTGAGAGCTGCACACTGGTTTCCGTTGCTTTGGGGTTCACTTGCTAGTCATTCATTTACAGCACATCTCCTACGTATATTATCCCATAAGTCCCTTTTTGAAAGCAGTCTCCTCTGACCATAGTTTCAAGGGAAATAAAACATAGTAGTGATTCAGGAGGCTCTTTAACAGATGTCATTAGTAAGAATTATAAAGCCAAAGAGAAGCAACATAGGCAAAATCCAACATTTCAATATTGACAAGAACGTGGACCAGATGACAAGAAGGCTGCGAAAATAATTTAGACAAATCAGGCAGTGCATAGAATAGTAGCATTCAATCAAACACTTAACTAACTTGGGTAGATTCAAATTTAAAAAATGTAGTGGAGTTGGTTGTGTTTTAACTTTAATTGTTGGACTTTGTGTCACGAGATCAACTCATGTGGAGGAGATGCACTTGGAATCTAATGTCCATGATGGCTAATAATGACCTCAAGTTTCCAGGGAGTGCCAGGTGAATGATTACCTTGCACGTCAAAAATCTCCCATCAGTAAGGAGCTTCAGACTAGTAAGAAGAATCTCCAACACTCCTGAAATGATATCCTTGTTTCTATCAATGACCTATCACTTTTAATTCTGAAAAATTTGACAAGAGATATAGTTAGATACACAAAGTTAATAAACCCAAGACATGAATTCATCTTGCGGGATAATCTGTACTGGTGTTCACAGGTTGTGGAATGCATAGAGGCAACTTAATATTTTAGATAATTTCTTAGGATAGCCTTGGAATTCCGATGTAAAATAATTGAGTAGCTGACCTGAGAATTGGGATTTTTAAATGGATTCATTTCATTTCTTTAGTATATTTATAAGCCAGAACATTGGCAAACATTTATTTATGGAAGTCATTTTTCAATCAGTGACACCACTGGAAGGCAGTTACAAGGACTAAGCAAAATAAATAATTCACTAATTCCTTGTTTCAGGATAAGAGACAGGGAAAAGGTCCCAATGAATGAGACAGTGGGAATCTGATGTTTGGAGACTAACAACTTAGTAACCTTCAGTTAAAGTTGCAGCCCTGGCATTTCTAAAAGTATTGTGGTTCCTAACATTCTAACTGATTCAGGCTTAAAGCAATAGAGAAAAACCTTTGATCCTTTATAAGGTCTAAATTAGTTGTTGCCCCAATAAATTAACTTACTATTTTCTTTTTTTTATTAAAATAATTTCATCTTTTAGAAAAGCAGTGTGCTATATCTACTTAGCTTAAAATAGTTTTGTGCTAAAATAGATGTTTCTTTTTAAGGTGCGGTAATGCTGTATGTTTCAAAATCATGGTCCCAATTTTATGGAATTCAGTCCTTGGGTTGAGGTCAGCAGGGGGCTAGTGTGGCTGTGAGGAGTGAAACAAGTGAGTGAGGGGCAGTGATGTCTCTGGAAATGAACCCACCAGAAAGCAAAAGAACTGCAAGCTCATCAATGTACCCTAGATCCGTCTTTACACATTTCAGATCAAAACAACTCATTATGCAGGCATCTAAATTCCAGAGCAGCGGGGGCATCTTTCCTAAGTCTCTTCTAATCCTTTTATAGTAAAGTTTCTCTTTGATAGATGTGTTTTTGTTTCTTGAACAACATTCAGCAATGTTGACTTCTTCCATGCCTTACTGAACAGTGGGCTTTTGTCAGAATATTTATTTCTTGACATCCCAATTACAAGTTATGCCAGATGATATGGTTGTCATTTCTCCATGTTTCTTAGTGCTTTGAAAATTTCAAGCTCAAGACCATGCTACATTGCCCACTTTTTCTGAAATGCCTTTTCTTCACATCATCATCATTCTGCTCATTAAAAGATTATGCCCTTTTTCTCACGGCAATAGAACAAACAGTCCTAAAATTTGTATGGAACCAAAAAGACCCCAAATAACCAAAGCAATCTTGAGAGAGAAGAACAAAACTGGAAGCACCACACTTCTTGATTTCAAACTATATTACAAAGCTCTAGTAATTAGAACAGTATGATATTGGCATAAAAACAGACATGTAGATCAGTGGAACAGAATAGAGAGCCCAGAAATAAACCTATGCATATGGTCAACTAACTTACAACAAAGGAGGAAATAATATAGAATGGGGAAAAGACAGTCTCTGCAATAAACGGTGCTGGGAAAACTGAACAGCTATCAATACATGCAAAAGAATGAAACTGGACCACTATCTTACACCATACACAACAACAAACTCAAACTGGATTAAAGGCTAGAACGTAAGACCTGAAACAATAAAGCATCTAGAAGAAAACATAGATGATAAGCTCCTTGACACAGATCTTGGTAATCATTTTTTGAATATGACACCAAAAGCAAAGGCAACAGGAGCAAACATAAACAAGTGGGACTACATCAAAGTAAAAACCTTCTGCACAACAAAGGAAACCATCGATCAAATGAAAAGGCAACTTACAGAATGGGAAAAAATAATTTCAAACATGTATCTTATAAGGGGTTAATATCCAAGATATACAACAAACTCATACAACTCAATAGCCAAAAACCCTATCTGATTAAAAAATGGACAGAAGATCTGAATAGACATTTTTCCAAAGAACACATACAGATGGCCAACAGGTACCATCATTAATCATCAAGGAAATGCAAATGAAAACCACAGTGAGATACCACCTCACACCTGTTAGAATGGGTATTATCAAAAAGACAAATAACAAGCATTAGTGAGGATGTGAAAAAAGGGAACCTTCTTGCACTGTTGCTGGGAATGTAAATTGGTGCAGCCACTATGGAAAACAGTATGGAGGTGCCTCAGAAAATTAAAAATAGAACTACCATATGATCCAGCAACTCCACTTCTGGGTATTTATCCAAAGAAAGCAAAGACACTAATTTGAAGATATATACACCCTCATGTTCATTGCAGCACTATTTACAATAGACAAGATATGGAAAAGACCTAAGTGTCCATAGATGAATGGGTGGATAAAAAAGATGTGATTATATGTATATATAAAATGGAACATTACTCTATAATTAAAAAAACAATGAAATATTGCTTTTTGTGACAGCATGGATGGACTTTGAGGGAATTATGCTAAATGAAAAGTCAGAAAAAGACAAATACCTTATGATCTCTCTTATAGGCAGGGTCTAAAAAATCAACCAACCAACCAAGCAAACAAAAAACAAGCTCATAGATACCAAGAACAGACTGGTGGTTTCAAGAGGCAGGGAGTGGGGATGAGAGAAATGGGTGAGCAGGTTTTTTGTTTTTGTTTAAATAAATTGAACTTAAATAAGGTTATATCCTGGAGCCTATATTAACCCTTTCCTGGGATGCATCTTATACAGCTTAGACTCAAAGATCGAGTTCCAAAGCCTTCAGCTTCACGTACTCCTTAAGCTCACGGTCTGTTCTGCAACCTTCCAACAGCAGATTGTATCTGTCAAACACGTGAGGGGGGCAGGGAACACTTTTATTTAGATTTAAGCCAAAAAGAAAAAGAATTCCTACCTCATTGTTTACAAATGAAAGTACGGTTGAACAGGATCAGAATCATCTGAATGAGTGCCTTATTTTTTTTGTTTTTCTTTTTTTTAAAAAAAAATTGTATTTTATATTGGAGTAGAGTTGATTTACAATGTTGTGTTAGTTTCAGGTGTACAGCAAAGTAATTCAGTTCTACATATACACGTATCTATTCTTTTTCAGATTCTTTTCCCATATAGGTCATTACAGAGTATTGAGTGGAGTTCCCTGTGCTCTACAGTAGGTCCTTGTTGATTATCTATTTTATATATAGTAGTGTGTGTATGTTCATCCCAACTTCCTAATTTATCACTGGTCCCCTACCTTGCCCCTTTGGTAACCATAAGTTTGTTTTCTAAGTCTGTGAGTCTGTTTCTGTTTTGTCATCATCTGAATGACTGTCTCATTTTTTTATGCACTTAAAACTATCCCCTTACGGAGATTGATTCATGCCAACACACTCACTGTCTTGCCCAAAGGCAAGTGCTGGCTACTGAATTAAAGATATAATTCACGTGATTGGCTTATTTTATATTTAATTCTCAGCTTGAGTTTTTACATTGGATATTTCTCAAGTAACCACCAGGGCTTTCTGGCCCTGCCTCAGACCTAGATTTGTAACTGATTTGAAGGGTCGGCTGTATCTGGCTTTCAATGAAAGGTCAGTTAGAACTACCAGGGCAGCCCTCCTCCTGCTACTCCAGGTTGTCCGTACGATAATGAAAACAAATCTTTTTGATGCCAAAGAGCAGCTTAGTTCTTCCGATGTCTCCTGTCTTGCTCCCTCCCAATTCCTGCAGGTTCTTAGACTTGCAGGTTGACAAAATACAGCTAGGGTGAACATGACTCTTTCCTTTCGTCCTTTGCCTGGACTGAACATTTTTTTGTTTGTTTGTTTGTTTTTTGCGGTACGCAGGCCTCTCACTGTTGCGGCCTCTCCTGTTGCGGAGCACAGGCTCCGGACGCGCAGGCTCAGCGGCCATGGCTCACGGGCCCAGCCGCTCCGCGGCATACAGGATCCTCCCGGACCGGGGCACGAACCCATGTCCCCTGCATCGGCAGGCGGACTCTCAACCACTGCGCCACCAGGGAAGCCCTGGGTTGAACGTTTTGAGCAGAGATTCAGAATGATTTCTAACATCAATTAATTGTCCAATGTTGGACAACCATTTCCATAAGAAAAGTACTAATCTGGAGTCCTTTCTTCTATTGAGAAGAAACAGACTCATCTGACCAGTAAAAGCAAATCTTATAAAATGTTAAATTCCCTTTTCACAAAGATTAGAGATGAGACTGTATCTCCTGTACTGGAAATGGTGGTCATGAGGAGAAATATTTAGCTGAAAGAAGCCTCCTGGCGACTGGAAGAGGAACTAATAGCTCAGTGAAAACATAAAAAAGACATTCTGCAGAAAAACAAAGCCAAAAGAAGCTAAGGATATCTCCTCAGAAGGTGAAAAAGAATGAAGAAATGAAAACTAGAGAATAAAGATGAGAGACAGAGACAAGGAGAACAGATACAAGAACCCCAATAACAGAAATGGTGGAAAGGAAAATACAGAACATGCAAAGCAAAAGCAAACAAAGAAAGAAAAACCCCACAAAATAAACAACAAAACAAAACAAAAAGCAAATCTCCAAGCTGAAAATGAATGTGCTCTTTCATATTAAAGGGTTATAGCAAATTCTAAGAAAAGATAATGGAAAGCTACAAAAACAAACTATATGTACAAATGTATGTAAAATATATTTTTAATTGAAAGACAGATGGGGAAAAATCCTACAAACATACAGGTGTAGGAGAGATTAAAAACAAAAAGGTTACCAACTAATGAAATGAAAAAAGTAGGTGGACATGAGATTTCTTCTCCCAGAACTAAATTTTGAGGGATAATGAAGTATATTATAATGAAGTTAAGGAGTAGAGGAAGAAGCCCAATAATTTTCTATTCAGCTGAACTATTGCTTAGGTATAAAGTAAACACTTAAATATGTTTAGAAATGCATTTCAGAAATGCAAGGGCTCAGAGAACGTGTAACACCCAATTACCTTTCCTGAAGGAAGCATAAATAATCCAATGATGGGAAATCTATGATAAAAGAGAAATGACGATGACAAGGAAGCCACTAAAATATTATAATATCCGTCATTGTTAATGTCATTATGACACTTTAAGAAAGTGTATAAGTAATCAAAGAAAATGCAAAATCAGAATGTTGTCAGGAAGAAAAAGAAAATTCATGCTGACTAAATTTCACATACCTTTTTCATAACAGAGAGAGTATGAACAGTTTTATCCTCATTAAGCACAGAGAAGGAGACATTCATATTATATTGGACTTACCTGACTATTCACTTACAAACAAGAAATCCAGCTCTGATTAAGTGGGCAGGGAATTTATTGCAACGGTTTTAGGTAGCTCTCACAATTGACAGGGAGATTGTAGGAAAGGGTTCAGGCAGAATCAGAGGGAGGCAAATCACAACCTATCATGACTCTGAAAGGATGATTTATATGCCTACACCAGAACCATTATCCTGGGAAACCTGCCAGCTTGGTTGGCACCAGGGCTCCTAACACCCTGACCAGCTGTGGGGTCTTAATTACCCTGTAGCCACAGGGAATCAGCTCTCCTGAAACTGCACCTTGAGAGCATGACCAAACGTGCAAAGCCTTCGGGAAGGACACCTGACTGGCTAGACCTAGGACATTTGTCCACCTCTCAGCTGCCGGAAGGATCCAGCCACCACTATCTTGGCCCTGCCTCCTCACGACTGGGATGTCTGTAATTTGGAAAGGGTGAAAGGACAAATGTCCACTCCAGGAAAAGGCACACACAGAAATGTACATGGACAGCCTCGCACTTTTTAATGTACCGTGAATTGGAGCTCTTTGGTAGGAAATTTGAAAAGCGCTGGACTAGCTGGTATAAAACATATCTATCTATATATATATATGTGAGGTGGACGTGAGATTTCTTCTCCAGAACAAAATTTGGGGACAGCAGTTAATGGAGTGCATTATGAGGATGTTTAAGGAGTAGAGAAAGAACTCCAATAGTTTTCTGTCCGCTTACACTATTGCTTAGGCATAGTGAAAACATTTAAATACTCAATATTCTCAGAAGTGCATTTCAGAAATGCAAGGGCCATATATATATATATATGTATATTTTTGACTCAAGGTTTTAGAAGGGTGACCATTATTCTAGGCATGACAGTTAAAATCAGAGTAAGATCTCTCACTTTCTCTTCAGTAGATCCTACTGCTCTGGCTTAGGGTCACAGTCACACCTACATTTGGCTTAAAGACCAAATGTAGGGCTGCAAAAATGAGGATTTATGTCTCTAATATAATGAGGCTTCAGATTCAGGATAACCTAACACGACTCTTTTCTCAGTGAATTTTACCTAAATGTCAAAATTTGTGTGCCAGGACTAGCTCCAAATATTTTCCTTGCCACCCCGATCTGGCCTCCAGACAAGAACATAACTTATAGAGGTTCCAGTTGCAGTGAATTTAAAGTGGATCGCTTTTATTTTTACAAGGATTTCCCTGCCAAGTTCGAAAACCTGGAAACTTCTGTTAGCATGCTTGAGACGGCACTCAGGGCAAGGGTTTGAGTCCTCACTGACTTCTACTTCTCAACACTTTTGGAAGTTTAAAATGGCCATGATTTTCAACTATTTCAGGTAGTATTTTGGTTCCTTTGCTGCATCTTCAGATTTGAGGATGTCAAGATAGTATTTGTCTGATTAGATTTTCTATTATTTAGATAATTTTGCAGTCACACCACATACAGCTTTTCTTCTGTACGTCCATGACCAATCTCAGAGAACCTGATCTCCAGGATTCATCTACTCTTTTCAAATGTAGATTTTATCCTGATGCCAAAAACTAGAAAAAAATATCATCAGAGTGGAAAGTTGTAATATTTTTGACTGTTATTGTCAAAACATAAAAATTATTTCAACTCCTATTAGGGCTATAGGACCCAACATGCATATCTAAAGGTATGATATTTCGCTGATGAAGTTGGATGGTTTATTCATTAGTAAACAAACACTTACTGATTTATCTCTGGGTCAGACACACCTCTAGGCACTGGAAACACATCATTGTATCGTAAAAACAAAACCCTGCTCAGGGGCAGCTTCCATGCTAGTGGGGAGAAGCAGAAAATAAATAAGTCAACCAACTTATAGAACAGGTTACCACATGGTAATTGATGTGGAGCAAAACATACAAGGAAGAGGGAAACGGGTTTGCGATTTTCAATGAGGTGGTTATGAACGTCTTACCCTGCACTTAACTTTACCACATGGACTTGAAGAATGTTGGAGATGATGACTGTGATGTCTGGTCAGAGGAAATAGCCTGTGGAAACACTAGAATGAATAGCCTGTGGGAAGACGACCATTTCCAAGCATCAGGAAGGGACTAGGGTGGCAGCAGAATGAACATGGCAGGTAGGTGATGACGATGGTGGGGACGTGCCTGAAAGCTCATCCATGTTCCCTGACTCAAAATATGTCATGAGGGCTTCCCTGGTGGCGCAGTGGTTGACAGTCCGCCTGCCGATGCAGGGGACACGGGTTCGTGCCCCGGTCCGGGAAGATCCCACATGCCGCGGAGCGGCTGGGCCCGTGAGCCATGGCCGCTGAGCCTGTGCGTGCGGAGCCTGTGCTCCGCAACTGGAGAGGCCAGAGCAATGAGAGGCCCATGTACCGCAAAAAAAAGAAAAAAAAAAAAAAATGTCATGAGGCTCCAAGATCAAGGAACGTGGTGCCAGTGTCTCCTGTATTCAACTCAGCAGAGAAAGGGTCCTCATAGCAAAAAGGAATCCTCAGGCTGTTACATCCACGTGGGTGGAAAGATGCCTTAAGTACTAAACATTCATGGCACTAATTTCGAGCAAGTCCGTGTACACAAAGATGCAAAGTGAAGAAGACAGGAAATACTTTTTTCCAGGTTTTCGTAACAGTTTGTATACAGATTCTGAAGCACAAAGAAGGGGCATGCTGGTTGGCTGTACATAACGGAGGAGAGAGAGATTTGAAGTTCTGAATAAGAAGTAGAGAATTGCAGTCTGGCTAACAGCCTGGGAGAATAGTGAGGCTTGAGGAGAATGCCAGAGAGAGACAGCCCTGGTGGTTCCCAAGGATCTGGAGGACATGAAGACTCGAAATGAAATTTCAGTTGAGAATTAGATATAAAAAAAGGAAGCAGACAACAGGGTCTCCGCTCTTAATCTGGTAGCAACACTTTACCTTGGCCAAGAGTGTGAATGTATCAACTCTTATCTATCCTGTAGAGCAGGTGTCCGTAAATAGCTGTTGAATCAATTAATCTGATTTTGTCATACCTAACAAAAGTTCTTTGAGACACCGAGTTCCACACCACATAAAAACCCATCTTGTCTATGTTTCCCTCAACAGCTCTAGACGAAAGCTTTCCATCAAGAATGAAGACTTTGCCAAATTGGCAGGACTTAGTAGTTTTCTTCTTAGTTTTATAAGCCCATGATCCATCTTGGTCCTTTTCTGCCTGATGAGGTTGTGATTGACTATAGGTTGCTTCCCAACCCGGATGTGGATTTTTTTTTTTTTAATTGTTTTTATGGTCTGTTAGCAGATCCATGCCAACCTGATGGGCTACAACCATGCCAACCCTTGCTCCCCTGGTAATATTTACATCCTGTATAAAAAGAGAGGATAGAAACTAGTATTTCTAAGATTCTGATGTTTCAAAAACAATGCTCTATGATCTTATTCATAATTCATCATTGCTCTTTGAGGCAGGTTCTTTACAAATCAATATAATGGGGCTGAAGAACGTCAAGGCTATGCTGCTTATTATGTATAATCGATCACATCGACCTGATTCGAAAATCTGTGCTGTTTTCATTTCATTGGATTCATATTGTTCTCATTCCCCAAAGCTGAGTTCCTCTATCTTGACTGAATCGGGATTTTGCCTGGTTCTTTCCTTACCTTTTTACCGCTATCTCTGTAATACCACAACTTAAAAATCTTTTCTACTTGCTTAATGAAAAGCAGAAGCTGGAGGTGAGGGACAGCTGGACACCAAGATATGTTAAACTCCTACCACTTGGAGGTAGGCTTTGAGAGGTACCTTTCATCCACCATGTTATGTCCCCTTTACAAACCTGTGCATTAAATATATTACAACATTTATGCATTACTACATGAGGATCAGAGAGAATAGTTCATATAGTTGTGTTCAAGCTAATAACTAGCAGAGCTGAGATTGCACAAAAGTCCATCTCTCCTCAAAGTCCTTGAAATTAATTTTTTCTATGTTACCGTCTTCCTTATATTCTTTAGTCTTCTGCCTGAATTCTCCCCCTTTTCTGAAGACTTCAGTACTTTAAAAAAATGTATTTTATTGAAGTATAGTTGATTTATAATGTTGTGTTAATTTCTGCTGTACAGCAAAGTGATTCAATTATACATATATATTCTTTTTCATCTTCTTTTCCATTGTGGTTTATTAAAGGATACTGAATAGAGTTCCCTGTGCTATACTGTAGGACCTTGTAGTTTATCCATTCTATATGTAATAGTTTACATCTGCTAATCCCAAACTCCCGTTCCATCCCTCCCCCTCTCCCCTCCCTCTTGACAACCACAAGTCTGTTCTCTATGTCTCTGAAGGCTTCAGTACTTTTAATGCTATTAATTACAATAGAGAAAGTCCTCTGGTAGCAGAGCAAGCTCTCCCTGACAGTGGCTGGGAGTCTGGGGCAGAATGTTCTTAGGCGGGAGCAGTATCATTAGAGCATCTCTTCAGGCTTGTATGTCCTCACGACCAAATTACTCTCGGGCAGCGTTGAGAGTAGAATGCAGCGAAATATTTACAAACAATCACCATTCTATTAGCAGACAGACTTAGAGATACACAAAGAGAAAGACAAAAATAAGAAAGTGAGTTAGATATTCAGTGTTACTCATAGACCCACCATCCCTTTGAATAGGTTTGAACTGAGCATAGCAACCCCTTGGACTTTCTGTATCAGACTCTGGGGACATTGGCAGATTGGTTGGCAGGTTGACCTTCTCAGCATTTGTGGCCAATTCGTCTTGCAAAGGAGACAATACACATGAAAAGCCCTGGGCAAAGTTTATTTTCATACATGAACTATTATTTTAAATGTGAAATATGCTCATTGCATATTATTAAAAATATACAGAAACTCTCTCCTAAACCCGTCAATCATAGGTAACTTCTGTAAATAACTTCCCACGTGCTTTACCAAAATTTTAAATTCTACATTTGAAAATTATAATATGGCCTATAATGCACTTCAACTTACTATATTGCACGATATAACATATAGTGCACGACTTTCTATTTTGTCATAGAGAGAGCTACCTCCGTCACTTTCATGACTGCATTGCATTCTGGTATTTAGAGTTATCACTTATGCAAAATGTTTTAAATTTTAAAAAATAAAGGTGAAATAAATATATTTATACATGTATCTTTTGTTTTTATGTCTCTATAGGATATTAGAATTAAAAAGAATGGCTGTATAGGTGTCTTATATAATTAGATGGACATAGGCTAGCTGCTCACCAAAAGTTTTCATACTTTAAACTTCCACCAAGAGTTCAAAACAAATGACAGTTTTTTCTAAAGTCCTCCAAATTGGATATTATCACTCTTTTTGGTCTTTCCAGTTGGATGAATAAAAAATGATATCTCATTGCTAAAATTTATATTACTGAGTTTGATTCTTTTAAAAAATTTAGTTAGCAATGTGTATTTTTTCTGTGAATTGCCTATTTACGTCTTAATGTAATTTTGTTATTGGAATGCAGACTAATTTATACCTGACTTTCTGGTTGTATTTTACACATTATAAGTATTAATTATTTATTTATTTATTAATAGGTGTTAATAATTTATTTAATTAATTATTAATAGTTTATTATTATATGTGTTGAAAATATTTTATCTGGCTTGTCTTTCAAGGGTCACCCTGGTTTTTGGTCTTCTTTGTTTATTTGCTTGTCTTTGGTTATATAAAATGATGTTTTAATTCCATTAGAATAATGAATATTCCCCGCTTATTTGATTTAATGATATCCTTAAAAAGAGCTTTCCACTTAAATTTTATTTTAAAACATCATCTATATTTGCTTTTATTCCACTAAAGTTTTTGTCTGTTTGTTTTTGGTTTTTTTTAGGTAGCTTAACAGAAATTTATTTTCTCACACTTTGGAGGCAGGAAGTCCAAGATCAAGGTGCCAACAGGGCTGGTTTCTGATCAGAGTTCTCTCCTTGGCACAGAGACAGCTGCCTTCTCACTGTGACCTCATGTGGCCTTTACTCTGTGCCTATGCACTCCTTGTGTCTCTTACTCTTATTATAAGGACACAGGTCCTACTGGCTTAGGACCCCACACTTATTACCTCATTTAACCTTAATTACCTCCTTAAAGGCCCTATCTTCACATGCAGTCATCTAGGGGCTAGGGCTTCAAAATGTGAATTTTGAGCAGACATGGTTCAGTCCAAAACAGCACATGTGCATGAGTTTCTTTGGGAAGCTTATCAAGAAGTGAAACTGCTGACTCCTAGGGTGAGCATATGGTCAACTTGAGTAGATGATGGCAAACTGTTACCCCAAGTGGTTGTACCAGTTCACACTCCTGACCAAAGTGCTTGAAAGTCTCTGTTGCTCCTCATTCTTGCCAGTCCTCAGTATGTCAGTCATTTTATTTATTTATTTATTTGCGGTACACGGGCCTCTCACTGTTGTGGCTTCTCCCATTGTGGAGCACAGGCTCCAGACGTGCAGGCTCAGTGGCCATGGCTCACGGGCCCAGCCGCTCCGCGGCAAGTGGGATCCTCCCAGACCGGGGCACAAACCCGCGTCCCCTGAATTGGCAGGCGGACTTTCAATCACTGCGTCACCAGGGAAGCCCCATGTCAGTCATTTTAACTTGTGCTGATGTGGTGGGTGCGTAATGACATCTTCTTGGCTTTTATTTGCATTACTCTGGTTATTAATGAGGTTGAGTGCCTTTTCATTTTTTAGTGCCCATTTGGATATCCTCTTTTGTGAAGCACTTGCTCAAGAGTTTTGCCCACTTTTCTGTTGGGTTGATATCTTTTTCTTACTGATTTGTGTAGGAATTTTAAAAAATATGTTAATGATAGTCCTCCTGTTAGTTATATACAGCATTACAAATATATTTTCCCCCTCTGTTACATATCTTTTTATTTTCTTTATTATGTTTTTATCTTATATTCCTTTATCATGTATTCCTTATCATAAAAGGAATCTTAATTTTAAAATAGTTAAATTTTATCAGTCTTTTTTTGATGATGTGTTAATGTAGGTTTATTTTATATTTTATACAGCAGCTTCTTATTAATTATCTATTTTATACAAATTAGTGTATATATGTCAATCCCAATCTCCCAGTGCATCCCACCACCACCACCCCACTCCACCCACTTTCCCCCTTGGTGTCCATACTTTTTTTCTCTATATCTGTATCTCTGTTTCTGCCTTGCAAACCAGTTCATCTGTACCATTTTTCTAGATTCCACATATATGTGTTAATATGCGATATTTGTTTTTCTTATTCTGACTTACTTCACTCTGTATGACAGCCTCTAGGTCCATCCATGCCTCTACAAATGACCCAGTTTCGTTCCTTTTTATGGCTGAGTAATATTCCATTGTATATATGTACCACATCTTCTTTATCCATTCGTCTGTCAATGGGCATTTAGGTTGCATCCATGACAATAGTGCTATTGTAAATAGTGCTGCAGTGAACGCTGGGGTGCATGTGTCTTTTTGAATTATGGTTTTCTCTGGGTATATGCCCAGTAGCAGGATTGCTGGGTCATATGGTAATTCTATTTTTAGTTTTTTAAGGAACCTCCATAGTGGCTGTATCAATTTACATTCCCACCAACAGTGCAAGAGTGTTCCCTTTTCTCCACAGCATCTCCAGCATTTGTTGTTTGTAGATTTTCTGATGATGCCCATTCTAACTAGTGTGAGGTGATACCTCATTGTAGTTTTGATTTGCATTTCTCTAATAATTAGTGATGTTGAGCAGATTTTCATATGTTTGTTGGCTATCTGTATGTCTTCTTTGGAGAAATGTCTATTTAGGTCTTCTGCCCTTTTTTGGATTGGATTGTTTGTTTTTTTAATATTGAGCTGTTTATATATTTTGGAGATTAATCCTTTGTCCGTTGATTTGTTTGCAAATATTTTCTCCCATTCTGAGGGTTGTCTTTTCATCTTGTTTTATTCCACTAAAGTCTTTATATGTACCTTTTAAAGTTTGAATTCCAACATCGTACCAGAGAGTATTAACTCTTTAATACAGAGTTAATACTCTTTGATACAGAGTGATGTTAGAATTCAAACTTTAAAAAACCTTATATTTGTTTTTAAACAGCTATTTTTAAAGTCTAATGGCTCACAACCAAGACAGTATTCTCCCACAGATTTATGTTTTAGGGTGGATAGCATCGTGAAGTGTTTTTATGAATATGTATTTCACATCTAACAAATATAACTATATAAATACATGTATATACAATATATATATATAAACTATATGTATGTATGTCTATACCTACACATGGTTATATTTTATATTAGGCCTGTGTACATATATATAAATATAATCTTATCTATCTTCCAAATATTTTAATTGCCTTGCACAAATATTTTTTAGCAAAATATAAACTTTTTAGAATATTACAAAAAATAAAATAAATTTACACGTAAAATTTGTGTTTTATAATTTCATATTTAATGTAGTCAACTGACAATTTATGTTGGCTATTCTTTTCAACACATTTTGAATTTTTTTTTAAACAAATTTTATAAATAGGTTGGTTTCATGGTCTATTTCAGGAACCAACCCAAAGAAACATAAAGTTAAGATAAATGGACCTAATTAGTTAAAATGATGTGTTCTGTCCTTTTAAAAAAGAGTTGAATATGTACTTTATCTCATCCCACTTAATAACATAAACAGACATAACTGAACACTTTAGTAAAATAACACCCTTGCTAATTCATTATCCAGAACTGAAACTTAAGTCTGGTTTATTTTTCGGGTTCATATGTAAATTGATTTTCAAATGGTGATTTTTCATTCCTAATAATATGTTAACATATTTTCTTTCACAAAATGTGGAGGCTCTGTAATACAAAAGTAATAGTTGATCTTATCTCGTGCTGAGGAAATGTCAGAAATTTAAATAAAGGAGTCTCAGACAATTGAGCTAAATTGATCTGCTTTCAACACAAAAGTTAAAATCAGAATAACCTCGGATAAGTTTTGTTTCCCGTAGCTGCTTCTGTTTGTTAAACTTATACCAGGAACCATAGAAAAAAGAAATTCCTGCTACATGAATACTTCACCTAATATGTAGACATTTACTGACTCATTAAGCATCTAGCACCCAAGATGAGTTCTAAAAGTGAAAAATGGCAAGGCTCCATTCCAAAGGGAGAAAAAAGATTGCTTCCACTCTGATTTTTTTTTAAAAAACACCAGTGTTTATCCTAATAAAATACATCCCATAATTTGCAGTTTCCTCACAGTCAGGCCTTAAGTTAATAAACATGTAAAATAGGTGAAAATATTCCTCCATGAATATTTACTTACATAATTTCTAAGGGAGAGGTCATAAATACCACTTTATGCAGAAAGAAATGATTTATTTTACGACATTCTCGCAATTTAAAAAGAAAAATCATATTACAAAGACTATCTTGAACATCCTTTAAATTGTTCTTTTTTCTGTCTTTGCTTTGCTCTGCATTTTAAATTAACCCAGAGAAATAAAAAGAAGAACGAGAGAAAACCAAGGCATTATGACAGGCATTATTTTATGTATGAGTCTAAATGAGATTTTCAAAAATGGATACCGTATTCCTTAAATGGATCTGTGTGGTCAAAGACCATTAGGCAAGTTTGGAAGATTCCATGGGGAAACCTGAGGCCAGACGTTTCAACCCCACCGGACTGAGTCCACTGTTTGTCTTTCTGCATGGAAAATTAATAAATGTATCAATCTCCTACGAGCGGCCCTGAACTAGGGAACATAAAGGAAATAGAATAAGTGGGGAAAAAAATTGCACATGTGCTTCCCACCCCCATCGTTTCTCTTCTGTGTGTTGAACTTATTTTTCCTTCAGGTCTTTTCATATTCTTCCTTTTTTTCCTTGTTATTAGTTATGTCTCTTAGCATTTATGACTACATTGCGTTTTGTCTGCCTGAAAATGATGTCTCATAACTTGGACAGGGGCTGTAATTTAATGGAATTGGCCACCTTTGCATACTTTCTGCTCAGAAGATCAGTCAGTGGCCTTGACGAGTCAGATTTCATTAAATGATTTTGGTTTCAAGGAAAAGAAAAAAATTAAAAGGAAAGTTAAGGAAACTGCAGTCAGGAAACAGGTATGGTGCCAACAGCCATAGAGCCTGGGATTCCAAAAGTCGTTTCAACATTTCGGAACTGATAAGCTAATTAACTATTAAAACAGAAACACTCTTAGGATACCTATGACCAAGGTTATAAATACACTTCTTTTCAATTCCTCTTTCTTTCCTTTTCTATTCTGTAACTGCTGAGTGTTGCCTTTAAATTGCACCAAGGTGATTCTAAGAAGTCAATTACAAAGGTTTCAAGTCACGTGAGGAATCAGAGGAGCTAACAAGAAATGTAAATTGCATTAAAAAAGTGGTAACAGGATTTTTTTTAACACCTAAATTTTTGCTTTATACCAACCGGTTTAAAACTCTGCTGAAGTAAAATTTAGAAATATAGTGATAGGTATTGTCTATATGCTTTTCTTTTTATATCAGCTGAATTTCTTCCCCATCCCTCTGCTTAAAAGTGCAATAGTTGTTGGTTCATAACTCCTTTTGCAAATGGCTGGTGGGTAAAGATAGTGAAAATACAACAAACCAAACAAAATTAAACAGTTCTGTGAATTGCCTGCTTATGAAGGAGAGTTTATTTGTGTGGGTTTGTATTCTTGAAAGCTTAAAAGAATTCCCTTTAGGGATTTTTCTTTAGTTTTTCTTTAGTCAAATATAATGATCAGTCATTGAGATGTGAAAACATAGGTGCCAGACAGAGACAGAAAGGGAAAGGCAGAACAAATCTAAGAGCTGAGTTGTACTGCAACAGAAAATATTATTTTTGTGTTCTATTCTCATTTTGAAAAGGGAGAAAAATCAAGCTGGGTGTCATGATTAGAGCCTGGAGTTCAAGTTTGTTGAAAAGATCAAGGGAATTTTAAAGCACATAGGTATTCAGTTTTATATTCTTGGCATCATCATGATATAAACCTTTCTATCAACCCCCAAATTTAAAAAACCTATTGTACCTAAAATAAAATGAAATGAAATAAAATAAAATAAGGTATCTGTTTATTATCAGTTTGGTGTTATGGGTTTTTTTGTGTTTTTTTTTTTTTTTTTTGAGAGGGGGATCCTTTGATTTTTGTAGAAATAAGTGAAAAATAGGTGCTGGACCCTAGTATGTCTGGAATTCATAGGAGGGGTCTTCTGAAACTGGAAGCTAGGCTCAGATTTCTGAGAAGGGGATGCTATGTAGTGGATAATAGCTTTGACAAAGCATTAAAAGCTGGCTCTGGGGGAACTAGGTGAAGCTAGAAACTGGACCCAATTAGCTAGAAGATGCTGAACTAGGAGCAAATGCTGTTTTGGGTTTTTTTGGTATGAATTTGTTTTTGTTTCCAGTTTTATTGAGATATAATTGACATACAGCACTGCAGGAAAGCGCACAGCATACTAATCTGACTTACGTATGTCATGAAATGATGACCGCAATAAGTTGAGTTAACATCCATCACCTTGTATAGGTACAAAAATAAAGGAATAGAAAAAAAACTTCTTTCCTTGCGATGAGAACACGTAGGGTTTACTCTCTTAACAGTGTTCATATTAATTAACACAATTAATTAATTATAGTTATCACGTTGAGTGAATGCTGTTGCCTGTATAAGGAGCTGTTGTTGGGTGCTTTGGACAACGGGGAGCAGATAAGAAGCAGTTCTCCTGCCCCTCCCGCAGGCTTCCAGCTCCGTCTTAATGTCATCCATTGTATAATGTCTAGCAGAAAGGCAGCTGGCAAAGGAGAAATGTGGTCTGCACAATATCACAGGGCAGAGTATCAAAGGGTGAGTTTGGAGATAAGAGACAGTAACTTAGTATCTGACCACACATCAAGGTGGCGAACCAACCAAAAACTGAACCAAGACAGCAGAACCAGGATTGAAGAGCTCGTAGAAATTGGTAAAATTCTCCCCGAACCTTGATTCTGTGTAGGGACTAGAAGAGATCTGGGACCCCTTCCTCAAGAGGAGTAGAATTCTGGTTGGCTTCATTTGAATCTCAAAAGACAAGAGTAGGAGGAAATTCCCCAGCAGTCCAGTGGTTAAGACTCCTTACTTTCATTGCCAAGGGCATGGGTTCGATCCCTGGTCGGGGAACTAAGATCCCACAAGCCACGTGGTGTGGCCAGAAAAGAAATAAATAAAAATAAAGTCAATCCACTAAAACAAACAAACAAAGAGACAAGAGTAGCAGCATGATGGGTCCAGTCAGGAGTTAAAGCATACACAATGATTTTAAAAAAAGAAGCTAAAATGATTATTTTTTGAAAAGGATTTTGTGTGTATTAGGCGTTCCTAAACCTTTGGGTAGACAGACAGGTTTATATCACAGTGATACCAAGTACATAAAACTGAAGTTCTACTTCTGTGCTTAAAAAGAAGAACCGAGTATTCTGGGTGCCTGGCTGGGGCAGAGCATGAAGAAAATTTCTCACGCCCACGCTACTGACCAAAGGGCCAACCGTAGGACCAGCAAAAGGAGCTCCCTCCAGCAGCCTCTTCTGAGAAGATGAATATTACGTAAACTGCTGAGGAAAAAATGCCTAAAGGACTCCCCTCCCTTACCACAGAGTGGGTTTTTGAAGAGCGAATTTAGGTTGAGAGACAATAAATTGCTAAATGGCACACCAGGGTAATTTAGCTGACCTTTCTATTATACAGTGATTACTAACCCTTGGTTGTAGCTACAAAGCAGCAGGAATAAATCTGTCAAAAAAATGTAAAAAGCAAAGTAAAATAATATTAAGAATGCAGAAGCACCTGACGTTTTAATTTCACATGTCAAATAATTGGATAGACGCTAGCCCACACATACTATTGTGGGATAACCTTTATGCTTAATGCATGAACTAAAAGGAGAGGATAATTCCAGTCAATATCCCACTACAAACACAATGTATGGATCCAAAAGGAGGCACATATTTTTGTTATGAATTGTAATCACTCCAAAGGAAGTAGCATGTGTGTTAGCACATGTTTACTTCCTATGCATGCAGCATTTTCAATGCAGGTTCATTCCCAAAGTGTGGCAACTTTGTTTAATTTACCTGTTTATCCTTGACACAGAAATTGAAATTAGGTTTTGCCCTTCTTTGCTGTTTTGTGAAATGCTAATAGCATTCCTTCTGCGGCTGTCTGTAACAATAGAAGAAATGAGAGATTTTTGTGTATCAGCCAGCTAATTACATTAACCCAGTTTCATTAAACCATAAAATTTCCCCACTTTTTCAAGAATGGTCAAAAGCCCAATTACATCCATTCTTCTATTCAATATCTATTAAGTGCTTACTATGGAACAAACATTGCTATATAAATTTATTCTTGCTTGAACTGTCGCAACAGTTTAATTTTAATTTTTAAAATGTATATGTATTCCTGGCTCCAAGAATATTGATGGTTACTAAGCAAAGATGAATAGACAGTTAAGGAAATGCAGAAAACAATTACTTTGAAGGGAAAAAGCATACTTAGCACTAGTTTAGGTTTGAGCGAAGCAGTTTTGGGTTCCCCGTTTCACAGGGGCTGATATAAACACCAAGTCTGTGTTTCAGGATATGGGTTGGCACGTTCCTTACTATTAACGTAAATGAGAAAAGTGGGCTTTGGCGTGTTTCTAAATGCATTTCTACATCCTCAGCCTAAGACTGGCTTCTGGAAGCTGAATGTGGAGATTGTAGCCGATTAGCTTCTGTAGTCTTTTACATTTTTCACTCCGGAGCAGAGATGACAGTATGTTTGCTGACAATTTTTTCTTTGTTGAGGTGTTTATGTTTCATTTGACTATATATTTGAGTGTACCACTGCTTTCTAAATAATCTACAATTAAACAAGCCCCTTTTAATGCAATAGAATTTCATGCTTTTTACATCTTCTTTTTCATTGATCTTGGAAGTTTGTTTCATCACGCATGGATAAACAGTATTTGTAATCGTTGATTTTATTGAGACACTGTCACAGGCCACAATGTTCTAATCACACTGCGTGAATCCACTCATTGAATCCTCATAACACCTAACTACCCCTGGGGTCAGTACTACATCTTGGTTAAGTAAGAAATTTGCCTAAGATCCCACAATAAATATGAGTCTCGAGGGCATATTTGATTATTAGGTGCTACTGGCTCTAATAGTTAATACATATTGACAGATTTCCACGCTAAGCTCTGTATACATCAGTCTATTTATTTCTCACAGGGTTCCTATATGTTAGAGGCTGTTATAACCACTCGTGAAAATGCGGAAAGTAAGGCCAACGCAGTTAAGTAGGGTCGTATAGCTAGTAAGCAGTTAAGGCACAATTTGAACCTGGACAAATTGTCTAGCTTCTGTTGCCTTGATCAATCTGCTCTCCCAGAGTAAACAGTAAAAGAAAAATCTAGTCGAGTTGGCCAGAAATACTGTTTATATCATCATTTCTACTTTGGTTTTAGAAATGAAAAAATCTAATGTTTAGAATGAATAACGCTGTTCTCCATAGAGAGAAGCTCCACGTGGTGGTATGTCAACGCTGCTTCATTTAAGAAACCCCCATGAGAAAACTGGACACAAGGGAAAACAAAGAAGGGCATGGATTATCGGCACAGGGTGCTAAGATGTGTACTGTGTTTAACAAGGAAGCAAGCCTGGTGCTTCTTAGTCAATGTCTCCTTTTCTTGCTATCCCCATACTCATCACGAAAGAAAATTTCAAGGTGGGATTATCTAATGCATTGGATTGATTGTCAGATAAACCAGAGTGCTCAGATTATAGAGGGAAGTCTGACCTTTTTTTTTTTTTTTTAACATCTTTATTAGAGTATAATTGCTTTATAATGCTGTGTTAGTTTCTGCTGTATAACAAAGTGAATCAGCTATACATATACATATATCCTCATATCCCCTCCATCTTGCGTCACCTTCCCACCCTCCCTATCCCACCCCTCTAGGTGGTCGCAAAGCACCGAGCTGATCTCCCTGTGCTATGTGGCTGCTTCCCACTAGCTATCTATTTTACATTTGGTAGTGTATATATGTCCCTGCCACTCTCTCACTTCATCCTAGCTTACCCTTCCCCCTCCCCATGCCCTCAAGTCCATTCTCTATGTCCGGTCTTTATTCCTGTCCTGCCCCTAGGTTCTTCAGAACATTTTTATTTTTATTTTTTTAGATTCCATATATATGTGTTAGCATACGGTATTTGTTTTTCTTTTTCTGACTTACTTCACTCTGTATGACAGACTCTAGGTCCATCCACCTCACTACAAATAACTCAATTTCGTTTCTTTTTATGGCTGAGTAATATTCCATTGTATATATGTGCCACATCTTCTTTATCCATTCATCTGTCGATGGACACTTACGTTGCTTCCATGTCCTGGCTATTGTAAATAGAGCTGCAATGAACATTGTGGTACATGACTCTTTTTTTAAAAACATTATTTATTTGATTTATTTTTGTCTGCGTTGTGTCTTCGTTGCTGCACGCAGGCTTTCTCTAGTTGCAGCGAATGGGGGCTACTCTTGGTTGCGGTGCATGGGCTTCTCATTGTGGTGGCTTCTCTTGTTGCGGAGCACAGGCTCTAGGCATGCGGGCTTCAGTAGTTGTGGCACACGGGCTTCAGTGGTTGTGGCACGTGGACTCTAGAGCGCAGGCTCAGTGGTTGTGGCGCATGGGCTTAGCTGCTCCATGGAATGTGGGATCTTCCGAGACCAGGGCATGAACCTGTGTCCCCTGCATTGGCAGGTGGATTCTTAACCACTGTGCCACCAGGGAAGCCCATGACTCTTTTGGAATTATGGTTTTCTCAGGGTATATGCCCAGTAGTGGGACTGCTGGGCCGTTTGGTAGTTCTATTTTTAGTTTTTTAAGGAACCTCCGTACTGTTCTCCATAGTGGCTGTATCAATTTACATTCCCAGCAACAGTGCAAGAGGGTTCCCTTTTCTCCACACCCTCTCCAGCATTTACTGTTTGTAGATATTTTTATGATGGCCATTCTGACTGGTGTGAGGTGATACCTCATTGTAGTTTTGATTTGCATTTCTCTAATGATTAGTGATATTGAGCATCCTTTCATGTGCTTGTTGGCAATGTGTAAATCTTCTTTGGAGAAATGTCTGTTTAGGTCTTCTGCCCATTTTTGGATTGGGTTGTTTGTTTTTTTGATATTGAGCTGCATGAGCTACTTGTAAATTTTGGAGATTAATCCTTTGTCAGTTGCTTCATTTGCAAATATTTTCTCCCATTCTGAGGGTTGTCTTTTCGTGTTGTTTATGGTTTCCTTTGCTGTGCAAAAGCTTTTAAGTTTCATTAGGTCCCATTTGTTTAGTTTTGTTTTTATTTCCATTCTTTAGGAGGTGCATCAAAAAGGATCTTGCTGTGATTTATGTCATAGAGTGTTCTGCCTATGTTTTCCTCTGAGTTTTATAGTCTGGCCTTACATTTAGGTCTTTAATCCATTTTGAGTTTATTTTTGTGTATGGTGTTAGGGAATGTTCTAATTTCATTCTTTTACATGTAGCTGTCCAGTTTTCCCAGCACCACTTATTGAAGAGGTTGTCTTTTCTCCACTGTATATTCTTGCCTCCTTTATCAAAGATAAGGTGACCATATGTGCATGGGTTTGTCTGTGGGCTTTCTACCCTGTTCCATTGATCTATATTTCTGTTTTTGTGCCAGTACCATACTGTCTTGATTACTGCTGCTTTGTAGTATAGTCTGAAGTCCGGGAGCCTGATTCTTCCAGCTCTGTTTTTTTCTCAACATTGCTTTGGCTATTTGGGGTCTTTTTTGTTTCCATACAAATTGTGAAATTTTTTGTTCTAGTTCTGTGAAAAATGCCATTGGTTTGATAGGGATTTCATTGAATCTGTAGATTGCTTTGGGTACTAGAGTCATTTTCACAATGTTGATTCTTCCAATCCGAGAACATGGTATATCTCTCCATCTTTTTGTATCTTTTTAATTTCTTTCATCAGTGTCTTATAGTTTTCTGCATACAGGTCTTTTTTCTCCTTAGGTAGGTTTATTCCTAGGTATTTTATTCTTTTTGTTGCAGTGGTAAATGGGAGTGTTTCCTTAATTTCTCTTTCAGATATTTCATCATTAGTGTATAGGAATGCAAGTGATTTCTGTGTATTAATTTTGTATGCTGCTACTTTACCAAACTCATTGATTAGCTCTAGTAGTTTTCTGGTAGCATCTTTAGGATTGTCTATGTATAGTATCATGTCATCTGCAAACAGTGACAGCTTTGCTTCTTCTTTTCTGATTTGGATTCCTTTTATTTCTTTTTCTTCTCTGATTTCTGTAGCTAAAACACCCCAAACTTGTTGAATAATAGTGGTGAGAGTGGACAACTTTGTCTTATTCCTGATCTTAGAGGAAATGGTTTCAGTTTTCACCATGGAGAACAATGTTGGCTGTGGGTTTGACATATATGTCCTTTATCTTGTTGAGGTAAGTTCCCTCTATGCCTACTTTTGGGAGGGTTTTTATCATAAATGGGAGTTGAATTTTGTCAAAAGCTTTTTCTGCATCTATTGAGATGATCATATGTTTTTTTCTCCTTCAATTTGTTAATATGGTTTATCACATTGATTGATTTGCATATATTGAAGAATCCTTGCGTTCCTGGGACAAACCCCACTTGATCGTGGCGTATGATCCTTTTAATGTGCTGTTGGATTCTGTTTGCTAGCATTTTGTTGAGGATTTTTGCTTCTATGTTCATCAGCGATATTGGCCTGTAGTTTTCTTTCTTTGTGACATCTTTGTCTGGTTTTGGTATCAGGGTGATGGTGGCCTCCTAGAATGAGTTTGGGAGTGTTCCTCCCTCTGCTATATTTTGGAAGAGGTTGAGAAGGATAGGTGTTAGCTATTCTCTAAATGTTTGATAGGATTCACCTGTGAAGCCATCTGGTCCTGGGCTTTTGTTTGTTGGAAGATTTTTAATCACAGTCTCAGTTTCAGTGCTTGTGATTGGTCTGTTTTTATTTTCTTCTTCCTGGTTTAGTCTCGGAAGGTTGTGCTTTTCTAAGAATTTGTCCATTTCTTCTAGGTTGTCCATTTTATTGGCATATGGTGGCTTGTAGTAATCTCTCATGATCCTTTGTATTTCTGCAGTGTCAGTTGTTACTTCTCTTTTTTCATTTCTAATTCTATAGATTTGAGTCTTCTCCCTTTTTTTCTTGATGAGCCTGGCTAGTGGTTTATTAAGTTTGTTTATCTTCTCAAAGAACCAGCCTTTAGTTTTATTGATCTTTGCTATTGTTTCCTTCATTTCTTTTTCATTTGTTTCTGATCTGATCTTTATGAGTTCTTTCCTTCTTTGGGGGTTTTTTGTTCTTCTTTCTCTAATTGCTTTAGGTGTAAGGTTAGGTTGTTTATTTGAGATGTTTCTTGTTTCTTGAGGTAGGATTGTATTGCTAGAAACTTCCCTCTTAGAACTGCTTTTGCTGCATCCCATAGGTTTTGGGTCATCTTGTTTTCATTGTCATTTGTTTCTAGGTATTTTTTGATTTCCTCTTTGATTTCTTCAGTGATCTCTTGGTTATTTAGTAGTGTATTGTTTAGCCTCCATGTGTTTGTATTTTTTACAGCTTTTTTTTCCTGTAATTGATATCTAGTCTCATAGCGTTGTGGTCGGAAAAGATACTTGATACGACTTCAATTTTTTTTAATTTACCAAGGGGGAAGTCTGATCTTTATATCCCAGAAAAAAAGACATCTAAGAAAAGACAACACGTTTCATGGGAAGAATTAATGAAGCAATCAAAGAAGCCAGTTGAAGAGATTCTAGAATCTTAATTCCCAAGCCCCAGAAAAGTTCCCAGAATTTAAAGGCCAGTGTCCTGATCCCCAACCCATTCCCTTCATTCCAGGTCTCCCCTTATGCCCTCCTGTCTGCAGGCTTTTTGATATCCAGGGGCAGTCGTGTTTTCTTTCTCTTTTGGCATCTTGTAGATTTAACATTCATCTGTTGGGGCACATCGAGGTGATTTGCCAAATAACTCCTTTTGGCCAGAAGAATGTGCTGGGTTATTATTCTTTGGTCCAAATGAGCCAGACTGACTGTCTGCATGGTGGGAATATGCCAGATAATTACTTTAACCATGTCTTTCCCTTTAGCTGTGTACACATGGTCCTCGTAGTCTAGATAAACTCGGTTAAACCTCATATTGAATAATTACTGGCAAGTGGCCATGTGCTCAGAGTAATTTAATGTTCATCTTTGGTTTCTACAGGGTGCTAGTGACAAAAGCAGGTTTTGTTTATACTTATGTTAGAAAGATTTTCTTTTCATAATTCAAAAGAAAATCTCCCAAGAAAGGAGGACTCAGTGAAAAAAAAAATGGTTTTGATTTCAAGTTTTCCTCAAAAATCACAAACACAGTGCTAAGAAAAAGCTGATATAGTTTAGCTTTTAGAAGCAGAAAGATGCTAGGAAAGATGACTGCATTCCTACTGCCTTGCAAGTCAAGCGATTTTTACTACATGGAAATTAATGTCTGATATTATGTTGTTCTCCCTTTTGAAAGTGTGGACCAATGTTGCTGCATTTTATTACAGGAGGTAAACAATACGATTCCCCATGACTTGCTGTATCTCGCAGTCTCAGAGTAATAGAAAAAGCCCTAGAATGGGAGGCGGAAGGGAGGGACCCAAGTTCTGACTGTGTTATGTATTGGTTTGAGAGCCAGATGCAAGAAATTGGACACCTCTCTCTCCTTTTCCTTGGGAAAATGAGAATAACATCATCCTCATCTTGCAAAGCATGTTTAGGAGGCTTAGATTAGATCACACAGAACATGATTTTATCAGCTGTAGAACACTGAACATCCTAACAAAATGACAGAAACTTGGTTTAAGATCTGCACGCAAGAACAAAACACAAAACATGTCATGCTGAGGTGAAGATGGGTTAGGAGGGCAAGGGAATATCGGTGAGGAGACAGACAACCCTGGGGATAATTAAATCAGGAAGGAAACCACCCTCAAGCAAAGCTGTACTTTCCTCTCCTCAACTGCCGCAAAGGAAACCTAGGAATTCCAGAGAGAAGAGGGAGAAACATGAGTGGGAAGCAAGTTGGCTATATGTTTTCCAAGCTTTGAAAATGTTCGTTCTCTTGGATCCAGAATTTTCCTTCTAGGAACTCTCCTGAGTACACCATGATAAATAGTATTTTTTTTTATTGAACTATGTTTGACTTATACCATTGTGTAAATTTAAGGTGTGCAACATGCTTGTTTGATGTATTTATATATTGTAACACGGTTGCCATTGTGGCCACATTATCACCTCTATCAGGTCATGTGATTATCATTTCTTTTTTTGTGGTGGGAATAATTGAGAGCTAGTCTCTTAGCAAGTTTGATGGTTATAACACAATGTTGTTGTCTATATTCTCTATACTGTGTATTACATCTCCAGGACTTATCTACTAGTTTCAAGTTTGTATCCTGAAATAGCATCTCTCCTGTTCCCCCTCCTCACAGCCATTGGTAATCACCATTTTACTCTGTTTTTACAAGTTTGGCTTTTTTAGAGTCCGCCTATACAGGATATCGTACAGTACTTGTCTTTCTCTGTCTGACTTACCTCACTTAACCTTAATTGTCAGGGTCCATCCATGTTGTCACAAGTGGCAGTGTTTCCTTCTTTCCTATGGCTGTTTATATATATGTATATGTAAACCACATCTTCTATAGCCATTCCTCTGTTGATGAGCACTTAGGTTGTTTTTATAACTTGGCTATTGAAAATTATGCTACCATAAACATAACAGTGTCTATATCTCTTCCATACCCAATTTTCATTTCCTGTGGGTACATATTCAGAAGTGAATTTGCTGGGGCTTCCCTGGTGGCGCAGTGGTTGACAGTCCGCCTGCCGATGCAGGGGACACGGGTTCGTGCCCCGGTCCGGGAAGATCCCACATGCCGCGGAGCGGCTGTGCCCGTGAGCCATGGCCGCTGGGCCTGTGCGTCCGGAGCCTGTGCTCCGCAACGGGAGAGGCCACAACAGTGAGAGGCCCGCGTACCGCAAAAAAAAAAAAAAAAAAAAAAAAGAAGTGAATTTGCTGGACCCGATGAACACTCTTAGTCCAGATTCTTAAAAAATACAGAAAAATATCCTCATGTCTAAATGGATAATATTAGGAGGACAGTGAAGTAGATTATGGTGCAGCCATGTGATGTTTATTATATAGCCACAGGCATAAGATGTAGATAAATATATAAATGAAATGGGAAAATCTTTGTCATAATATTAAGCTAAAAATTAGAAGCCACCAATTATATCTATGGTCAATGCATACCTTTTGAATGAGTCATCAGGAAAATAAAATTTTGGAGTTGCCTCTGAATGTTGGGATTATGGAGATAGTTGTTAGTTTGTCCTTTTTTATACTTTTGTTATGGTGTTCAGATTTTCTATCATGACTTTCATGGCCAAACATAAAAAGTTAAAAAGAAAAAGTAAGATGGGATAGACATTTTTTCCCTGTGGCCAAGAGTGAGTTCTGGGGTTGCAACGATCCCCTAAAATTTTAGGACATTTGTGTAGTGAATGGATGCACATTATTGATGAACGAGTTATGCTTTCTGGAGATCTCACATTATTCATTCCTTGGATTCAAAAGTTTTGATTCTTGAAGGTATCAGAAAACGCACAATTTCCTACTAGAGCACTGTCAGTAGTTCTTTTGAAATCTCTGCTCTTATTTTAAATGCTCTTCTGTCATATACAACATGAAAAAATGGGCATATTAGGGTCCTATAAATTAATGTTGTTATCATTTCATAGCCTTTTTAGTTACCGATATGAGCTCTACATATAAGAGTGGCTTGGAGTATAAAACTTACATTAAGACACATATATATCTCAGCTTATGCAGAAGGCCAAATGATGTAACTGATAACAAGGTTTTTCACTTCAGTTATGCACTAAGATTATCAACGTACCTAAATTTACTAGACAAGTTATACGTTCCATTTTTGGGGGGAGGTTCATTGAGATGATACTTTGTCTGTTTGAGATCATGCTTTAAAAACTCTCCAGGGGAAAATTACTGTAGCCATGGGTGTGAAAACATATGTGTTCATGTAGGTCTTTGGGGACTGGTTTCCCTCATTTCTCTGTGTGTCTAGAAGTAGACTTAAATTTTTAGAAGTGAGTTGGAAGCCAGTTCAGGCATATTTTCTGGTTAGGGGCATTGACAGAGAAGACACTTGGTGTTGCCAACTCTCTCTTCTTCCTGGACCCGCTGGAAAACTGCATTTCCTAGACTCCCGTGCAGTTTTGTTCCAACACTGGGACTGAGCTTTGGAAACTGAAATGTGAGCAGAGAGGATGTTATTCACATCACGCAAGGTCTAAACACCACCCTCTGGACCTTCCAAACTCCTCTTCCTATTCTATAATGTTCAAGAAAGCCACAACTTCCAAATGCCCTGGTGGCAAAGTGATCTTGGAAGAGAGCTTGGAAGAAAGATTCCAGATTATCACGGAAGGAAAGTCTTGCTGGGCCGAACCACTGAGATTTGGCATTTCTTCTCTCCTGCAGTGTAGTCTACTATCCTATCCTAACATATAAACAACCTGACTTCATAAGTTGATGTTAACTCTATAATCTACTCATTTGATTGAGTGGATGGATTTGCCCTTATTTGAGAATAAAATAAAATAGAGCTTCCCCTCTCTCCTTTTTCTAGCCAGAAAATAATCCCATTCAAGAATGTGTTGTCAAATGATAAACTAAAAGTATTAATGATAAACTTTAAAAAATGAGTCCATTGATGATTTCTCCTATGGCATGGACTCCTTTTTCTAGCTGCTTACAGATTTAGCTTTGGATTAAGTTAGGCTACGAGAAGTCTATATACTTGGACCCAATTATTGGGTCTTTGTGGCTCTGTTATTTCTCTCTTTGCTCCGGTGCTCTTCCTATTGATACTTTAGCAAAATCCTCAAGAGAAAGAATGACAGGTGAGAGATTTATTTTTGCCTTTGTAGTTCTAGATTCTAATCCATCACGTCAGACGACACCATCCTTAAGTTCGGCTGGTTTCCCTTTGTCTCATCAAATATTTTCTGATGATGGCAGGTCTGCTTCTCCAACCGCCACCCATGCTGAGACTAAAACATTGCTCCAGGTATAAAAGCAGTTCCTGCTTTATGCTTACTTATGAAAAGTTCATCCTTCTCTGTAACTTAGTTCCTTCTGGCATTTTGGCATCCACTGTTCTTTGAGGACTTTAAAAAAAGGTATAAGTTTTAGTTAATCTGGTGTTTTGATGGATGCCATAGTCTCTTACAAACTTCTACTTCCTATTGTAAGTGGAACTCCAAAAATAATGAAAGGTTTAAATATTTCACTCTGTATTGCCTCTTAGTATGGTGAGTTTCCCATGTTCCTCCCCTATTAGATTACATATACCCTGAAGCCATTCATTCATTCATGTGTGTGTGCATTTATTCTTTCATGTGTTCTTCCCCCAAGTAATTACCCACTGCCAACTTACTAGACTTTAGGGGACTTTGACAGCTGCAGCAAACATGCATCCTGCCCTTAGGACTTCACAATGTTGTTTGGGCCGGTGATGAGCACTTGACACAAGCCAAAGCAAACTAAATCTATCCCTGGTCATCTACGATCACAGCTGAAATAGACTCACTTTCTCTTTGTTTATGTTTTTATTGTTTATGCTTTCACTTCTCTTTGAATATGTAAACTTTGGAGCTGTGAGCAAACATCTTCCACTTTCCAAGTCGAAGTCGAAAGATAAGAAAAACATTTTCTTCTTCCAATGAAGAAAAATGAAACAAATGCACAAAGAGGATTTCAGTTCAAAGAAGGGTTCATGTTAGCCTTCTGGAACACGACTCTAGTCCTTCTCAAACTAGAACACAGCGTCGCACCCGGGGGACCTCGGTCAATATTTTGGGAGTGAATGAAGAGATTTTATGTAGACAGGATAGCCAAGCAAAGACATGAAGGTAGGACAAAGGGGGTTGCATGGAGACAATGCTGGGTTGGAGCAAAGGCTGTATGAAGAAGGAGAGGGGCAAAGAGAAGGGAAACGGTAGTTTCAGGTCATGTGAGTGAGCATCTTGAAGGCAACAGCATTATGTCATCAACATTCGGATGAGGAATCCCTAGTCCAATTACATGTGCACGTGTTTAATATGGTAGTGACCCAATTTTAAGAGGAGCAGTGTAAGCGTGTTGCCTAAACCATTGTGAGTGACATCAAGGAGGACTTCCTGTTGACACCGTGATACTAAGGTGGCGAGCACAGTATTTTACGGCACGCCCTTACAGCTCCTTGAAACACTCTGAGCTAAAGAAATCACATAGAAATTCCTGTGTTTAATGTGGATAAAATGGACACAAAAACAGATACACATTTAGTGTCGAGTGGGTCCGTTAGTGGAATGACTTTTTGGTTAACTGCCTGCTTCACATGGAGAATTTCAATCAGAAAGTTAATGTATTTTATATCAAGGAAGACAGGCATATTTTTTACCACATAATTTTAAGTATCCATAGCAACTAGAATCACATTGACTTGATATAATAACTGGCATTTCTGAAGATGATTGAAGTATACCAGTTATTTTGTACCAGGTTACTTTGCATTAAGCTAAGTAACTCTATATTTAGGGAATGTAACTCTATGTTAGGGAAACATAACACTGAATTTGAGAGAGGAGCTATTGCTTTGATATGTATTCTAGTACCAAGAAGCATCTTTTTGACCTCAAAAAAAAAAAAAAAGAAAGAAAAAGAAAGAAAACTTGAAAAAAAAGAAAAAAGAAGCATCTCTACTTAAAATTACCAGCTTTACCATAAGGTCACAATTAATTGAAATAGCTCTCAGCATCATCTAGCTATCTGATGAAGCTGGAAAAAGGAGCCAGAAATATTTAGATTCTTGTTTTAATCACAATTAATGTGAAACCGCTGTGTTTGGTACGAAATACAGACACTCAATATAAATTCGACTGTGGAGACGCTTCCAATATAAATATAACTTTTGTAAAGTCAAACTAGACAGTCCATTGACTTCAGATAGTCAGATTAGATTGGGGTCTCAGGACTTAAAAAAATTACTTTATAAGACAGAGTTAAGATTCCTTAGACTTAGTGTGGATTGCATTGGTGGAGGAAACAAATGTAGCCAAATTTGAGTGGTATAGAGCACAGTTCCAAAAAATAGAAAAATCAAGAATGAGAATCATCATTTTACAGAAGGAAATCCTTGCAAATAAACTGCAAAAGAAAGTTATTACCAACCTGTAGACATTTTTGCTTCACTATTTCTCAGGTTTCTCAAAATTATCAAGTCCAACACTAAATTCATTTTATCCTTCCCCAAACTTGTTTCACTTCTTGTGTTCCCTAGCTCCTTAATCTATGTCTTAATCTTTAACTCAGCCTTCTCTCAAAGCCTAAGTCCTGAGAATTTTATTTCTTAAATATGAATAGACTTTTTCTGCTTCTCTCCTGTCCCACTGCTACCTCGTTTATCTGGTCCACCAGCATTTCTCACCACTACTTCAACTGCACTTCAAATCTAACTCATTATCAACCCATTCCCAACACTGTATTTTAGAGTGGGCTTCCAAAATCATAGTTACGATTCTATCAGTAAGATCTTATTTGCCTCAGAAGAAAGTCTAATCTAGGTACCAGAAGGACATGAGTTTTTGAAACAAAATTCATGTAAGATAGTTTCAAATTCAGAGAGGCACTAACCCCTCTGCTCAAGAGGAGACCAGGGCCAGGTATATGCAGTCCACTGTAACAAAGCAGAGAAGCAAAGCAATCCCTCACTTGAAAGTGTGGTACTTGAGCTAGAAGGAAATACTCTCTTTAGGAAAATACAAAGATGGGAGAGACATCTGAGTTAAGTGCAGGGACTGTGTTGGCTAGTCAACAGAGATTTTGAGTACCAAGGACCATACTTTTCAGGGGCACTGGTTAAAATAGATGCACTCTCCATGTAGCTGGCCACAGCCAAGAGCAGAGATTTGTGTCTCGAGGATTTGTTTGAGTTGGTAAAACTTCAAGGTAACTTTTCAGAAACAGGATTGGATAAGAAAAGGTCAACATTTGAATTTATGAATAGTAGACATTCTAGTGATCATATTTTCATGTCCAATATTCAGGGCACTCTTTTGATAATATCAAATGTGCCGGGAAATTGAGTGATAATTGGAAGATTATAAGCTAAACATAGAAACATGAACTAATGTTCATGTTCTAACTTCTAATGAGTTAGAAGAATAGTGAATTTAGGCTGGTAGTTTTCAGACAATATACAGTGAAGATCACTAAACTATTTACATTCTCTGTCAAGAAAACCAAGAATGAAGACAAGACAAACAGAAAAAAGAAACAAAGTGAACTGCAAAAGTTGTGGCCAACATGATAGGTGGGAATGAGAAGAGAGTAAGTAGTATAAAGTTTCCAATTTTTCTACAGTAAAACCTGATTGACATTACAGCAAAGCCTAATTAGCTATCTCCATTTTCCAAAAGCCATGTTTGCCATCAACGTATAGTTAAGCCTTTATAACTTAGATGGGTAAAAAACATTTTTTTCTTTTTCTGCTTACAGGCTTAAAATTTTTATAACACGTATTGACTCAAGGAACAGCCCCTGCCTATACTCTGAAGGTCTCTTTTTACATCTCTGCCATGCTTCCTGTGAATATGTTCCTTTAGGGGTTGTGTTTGAATGTGTGTTTGTGTGTGCAAAGCAATGTGGGTATTTTTGATATTGTTGCCCTTCCCTTTCTTACCTGGATTCTTCTTTCTTGTCTAGCTCATTCTTGCTGACAACTCCAATGGAATACCAGATTTCCTCTTTCTTTACTTTGTTATTTTCTTTTAAAGATTATTATTACTATTATTATTATTTTATGGAGGGAAAAGGGGTAGAAGTTGGGAGTGTTCGCATTTCCTTCTGATGGCGTTCTCTGATGACTCTCATTTTGCTGCAATTGACGATTTTCCTGCTCACCTGGCAGGGGTAGGAGATAGTGTTGTATGAGATGGTCTTGAAACTTACCTACGGATCTTTGAATACATTGCAGCCTACATTGGAGGTGGTCTAATTCAGGACGGTTATTATTTTTAATTTTTTCATCCACCATCTTCTAACTAAGCACCCTTAGGTCTGGCAGAACTGAGGACCTTACCGAGTACACTCGGGTTAAATGTTTCTGCAAACCCTCAGCAAATACTTGACAGCCAGCTACCATAGTGACATATATATGTATATATCTATATACATGTATACATGTATGTATATTCTTCTCTATCATACAAATCCTTGCAAAACACTTAGATTTCTACCCCAAATGTTAATAACAAATCTAAAAAAAATTTCTCTATAACATTTTCTTTTGCTTGAAATAAACTCTTTAGCACTGATGATCTCTACATAAAACCTTATGAAAAAAATGTTAGTCATGAATTGGAGACACCTGAACCAAAAAGAAGAGTGTAGAGGACAGAGTCTGTTCCCTCCTTTCAAGCCAGGGAATTTGCGTTATTTTGTTAGACTTGATTGTAATTCTCCATGTAGCAATACAGAATTTGAATTTCATGGAAATTCCTTGTAGATCCTTATAATGGTCCTGCTGTCATCTTAATTTTTAATGATAAGCATTTTTATTTACTTTTTTGTTGTTGGTTTGACTGTTTTCTTAAGTGTTTAGTGGGAAATTAGAATAGGCCTCATAAAGTTCTTTTTAGCCTGGCCCCATGTTAGACTAAAGATTCCATTGTTCAATTCATAATATGCTTTTGTGTTGTCGTTTGTTTCTTCCCTTTTATCTTTCTGTTGGATGCCAACCCAAGATCAGAAATGTTTTACCAACATCTGTTTATTATTTTATTTAAACCCGAGGACCATAAGACTGTACACATGCACATTGTTTATAGGTTTACATATTGCCCTCAGCTGACTTCCTTACATATATTCTTGATGATCTGGCTCTAACCCACCTTTCATATTCAATTCTTTTTTTTTTGCCTTCAAAGCCAAACGTGTTTCTAAGTGGTACTGGTTGGATGATCGCAACAGAATTTCAAACAAGCCAATGTTTTATTATTTATTTTCAGAACTAACAAACATGTCCCGTGGCTTAAATGAATGCTTTTACAACAAAGCCAAAAGCATGCTAGCTAAATCACATCCACCACTTACTCTGAGGCGTGTGGGGAAATTATGAAATTCTTATAGAATCATGTGGATAATTATGGAAAAGCCAGGATGTTCTTGCCCTCTACCTAATGTGGTGATAAATGAATACAGTGCCAGGTATTGTGTTTTTAACTGTTAAGTATCTCCATAATAAGAATTTTATGGTGGTGGTAGGTTATGCTTTCAACTATAAGTAAAATGTTTCTAAAGTTGCAGAGCTGTCTACATTCCATTCCCAATCAGTGAGATTTATCTGTAAACAGACTCACCCTTCTGGTCTGTTAATTTTTTTATGAGTCTCCTGAGCTATCCTCAAACTCATGTCTTTCACCCGTGCTCGGTCAATAACAAATTTGTAGGATGAACCGCGAGACGAGATGAGGGCTAGAATTATCATGGAAGAGAGGGTTCTCTTCTGTACTACTTGGGTCAAATTAGAAATGTAGACTTCGGCATCATCTAGCCAGGTGGGAATAGAGGTCCTAGTTCAGTTAGGTGATTCTGAGTAATATAATTTTTCCAAGTTATTTGAATAATGAAGATGGTATAGATTTGTCTTGGTGAAAATCAGTTTAGGTAACACATTAAATTAATTATTTTATTATACCCTCCAGCGCCACACCACTCTACAACTTAGTGGCATGGTCATCATATCAAAAAGAAAACATATTGGTGTGAAACGGGAATTGTAAAGAGCTTTAAGTTGTATTTCTTACATTTTTTTTCTTTTCTTGTAGATGAATAGTAGATATTCGGGGGAAAATCACATATAGCTCAGCTTCAATAACTTTTTTCTTTAATTAGAACAAACCACTTTCCTTGGGACTTTTAATTACAAAGTTTTAGTTCTTGAACCACTAAGTTGTTATCATAGACACTTAAAATACTCCCATGGTTGTGATTTTTTTTGGCTTTTGGAAAATGCAGACAGTCCCTGGCTGACCAAAAATTTACACTGCAAATATTTTTGCAAAATTAAGGATAGCCCTTTTGGACAGTTTGATGATCATTATTAAATCTTCCACCCATATTTAGTTTGGAATTGGATGTTGTTTATGTTTGTGGTTTTTTTTTTTTTTTAAAGTGTCTTTTACTCTCCATAAACTAAACTGTGCTGTTGGACTGTCAAATATATATATTTACTTATATATCAAGGGATCACCACGAACTTTTGTTTTACAGCATAAAGAAAGGCTCTGACCTATTTCTTTCAAGGTCATAAAGACTTTGCAAGCCATCTAGTCTCAGTGGTATGTCTCTGTTCACCCAGCTGGTAAGGAGTACAACTGGTCAATTTTGACTCAAAAACCCAGCAGAGGTAGCATAATGTAATTTAATCTAAGATTGCCAGATTTAGAAAGGAATAAAGGAAAAACAAAACCCCACTGCATCTGTAACCCAGCAATGTCCATTCTTCCAGCTAGAAGAGTCAGAAGACCATGGATTTCAGGGTCAGAAAGAACTGAATTCAAGCCTCAGTTTACTAGCGGTGTGACCTGGGGCTAACTATCAAACCTTGCTGAGACTTCACTTATTCTCTTGAGAAATGGGGTGGAAAAGTCTAATCATTGAATAATACAATCAGTGTTTGCAAAGCCCCTGGTACAGAGTGAATGTGTAATACATGATATCTGTCATTCCTCACATCTAAGCTTATCATTCTAACGTTACAGGCCATCATTTGGACTCAGGTTGAAAAGTTTGATATCGGTCGCAAATTTTCACAGGAGACACAAATGGATACAGTAACCCTCAGTTCTCAAATTAGGGTGGTTTAGCCTTTCAGGGGATGTCTGGCAATGCCTGGAGAGTTTTGGTTATCACAGCAGGGACAAGAGAGGGAGGATGCCACTGGCATCTAGTGGGTGGAATCCAGAGAGGTTGCCAAATATCCTACAATGCACAGGGCGGACCCCACAACAGTGAATAATCTGGCCTCAAATATCAATAGAGGCGAGATTGAGAAATCCTGGAATACACTGAAAAACATTCCAAACTTCTTTACCTCAGTGACCTGACGACAAAAATGAATTCTCAATATCCATATGGTAAATTCAAGTAAAATTATGGTGTGCATTTAATTATATTCAGTTTAGCTTATATGACTGTCAACTTCAGAAAAAGTTTGTGGGTACATTCTTTAAATTTCATATATTTTATATCACACTAGTTAAATATAATTGTGACATATCAAAGAAATGTAAGACATAATTATAAATGCCATTCTTAAAAGAAATATTAAAATGTAGCTTGTAGAATGTGAGTTCTTACTGAGCTTGTCAGCTCGGGAATGTATATCTATTAGATTATATATCTATATTATATAGATTATATATCTATATATTTTATAGATATACAGATAGACATCAGAATAGGCCAGCAGTGCTAACACAATACATTCTCAATATACCTTAAAATGGCCTAAGATATTAACTTGAGCTAGTAGCTTAAAAATTAAAACAAAACAAAAACAAAAACTTTTCAAGTCTTTGAAATTCTGCTGTTGAAGGAAATGCCTAGCAAAACTATCTTTGGCATTTTCCATATTCTTCTTGTTCAGGAAACCACTTAGAATTTACAAGGTTTATTCCACATATCTGAAACAAAATACTTTTTGTTTCATCAGATTTCTTTGAAAGATATTTGTTTTCAAGATGTTTGCCACCACTTGTGAGTAAAGTAAAATATAGAGGATTTTCATACTGGAGACATTTTGTTCTGCCGGCTCCCAATCCAGGCATTCTGAATTAGATGATTCAGGAAGAATATTTTTTTTAGGTTTCTTAAATGTTAAACCAGCTCAGGCCTCTTCAAAGGCTACAGAGACTGATTACAAATTTTCTAAACTTGCTGTGAATTTGAAGTGTGGAGAATCTCTCTTCATAGTATATTCCTAATAGTTTAGAATATTTGTCTCAAAAAAAAAAACAAAAAAAAAAAAAGGAAAGAAAAATATCTTTTCCTGTTGTGAAAAGGTTTCAGATTCCAAGTCTAATATTTCTTCATTGGTAAAGTATGCTATTAATTAGAGTTAAGAAAAAATAATAAACAAATACCTCACCTTTCATCTGAGACTTCTAAGAGCATTGTATTTATTAGGGAATTTTCACAGCCTCACACCAGGAGGCCCAACCTATAGTCAGAACCTCGAAGAAAATTGTAAATGACGTTTTTTTTAGAATGGGCAATGATTGCAAATCTGGCTGTCTATGGTAGATTGTTGGTGAAACCGACCAAAATAATGGTCCTCCCTGTAGCTACACCCTCAGCTTGGTCCCTCTTACAGTGACTCTTGATTTAGCCAATGAAATAATAACACATTTGGTGGAATCAGAGATTTGAAAAGTGCTTGCCTCCTGGGACCTGAAAACCCTGTGGCCACGATCATGTGACCAAACCTTGGCCATCTTGCTGGAGGATGAGACAGGTGACCCAGTGACCACATGCCCTCACCTGGCCCTATGCTAGTCACCAGAGTGCTAGTGTGGCCACCCAAGCCAACCAGCCCCCGCCAAACTAGCCCAAACTTGAAGAACTACTCAGCTGATCCGCAGATTGATGAAAATTAATAAATAATAAGTATTTTAAGTGGCTGTGTTTTAGGGTGGTTCGTTACAGAGCAAAAACTATTAAATTTTCCTTGGTTATTTAATCTAGAAGGTTAAAACATTAGTGTAGACACAGCTGGACTTTCTGAAATGTCCTAGACTCTAATTTAGCATTTACCAGCGTGAGGTAAGTGAGGGTTCCGTGGAAAGAGATCTTGTGTGGGAATGGAGATTCAGGGTCTGTCCCTGGTTCTTCCCGTAATTAGGTGTAGGACTTGGAGCTAGTTAACTTATCTGCACCTCAGTCTCTCTCACAGCATTCTCTTCCAACCTGTCAAATGCTGTGTCCCTTGGGTTCTTCCTCCAGCCACTGTTTTTCCACTTGCACAGCTTGCTGTTGTGAGCTGGTCGCAGCATGATTTCAACCATCTTCTATATACCCATCACTCCAGCATCTGTTTCTGAAGCTCAGATCTTCTTTTCCCTAACTTGCAGTCAGCGAATCTTCATTACTTGCTTAGCATCTTCCACGGGCAATTTAAACTTTAGAAGGAAAAAAAAAAGAGGAGGGAAAAAAAGGAACGAAGGAAGGAAGGAAGGGAGGGAGGGAGGGAGGAAGGAAAAATGAAAGGAAGGAAGGAAGAGAAAGAGAGGGAGAAAGGGAAAGAGAAACAGCTTCCCTTTTCACTCTTAATCTGATTTACTTTGTATTCTGTATCTTGGCTGGTGGCAACACCCACTTCCTAGGTGATAGAAGATCAATCCCACCAGTTCTTATCTCTTCTTTAGACCTTAAATCCAATCACTTATCAACACCTACTGATTTATCTTTTAAATATTTCTTAAATTTATACACTCCTCTCTGCCCCTTTATGACTGTCTTTCTTTACCTCTTTTCTAAAATACTGTAAAAATATTTCAGATGGCCTCCCTGCAAAACAGTCATGTTCTCTTCAAAACCATTATCAAATCAACAACCAAAGTAATCACACCAAAACATAAATATGGTGATATCACACTTCACTCCTCCTTGCATAGGATCTTTCAGTGGTACCCTATGTCCTACAAGCCACATTCCAACTGCCTTAATGTCACAAAAAGATCTCATTAAGTTGTTGATGTTATTGTTCTTGTTTTCTTTTTCTTTTCGTTCTTTCTCTCTCTCTCTTTCTTCCTTTCTTTCTGTCTCTCTGTCTCTGTCTCTCTTTCCTTTTTTTTTAGAGGAAGAAGAAAGAATATGAGTTCAGTTTTAAATAAATTAAATTATTGATAACAGATAAATCTAAATAGAGATGTCCATTAATTTGGGATAATGGGTCCAGAGCCCAAGAGAAAGGACTAGAATAAATGTGCAAAGAACATGCTTTACCCTCCCTGGATGACTCTGGGAATTTTCACGGCCAGGGACATCAGATACCTCAATATTTAAGGATTAGGTGCAAGATGGTACCCCACAAAGCAATGGGAATGAATAGGCAATGAGGTAAAAGAAAACAAACAAACAAAAAACCAAGAGGATGTGGTATAATAAAAAATACAGGAGAAAAGTATTTCAAAGAGAGAGTGCTTAACAAGCTTACCTGCTCCTGAAATGTCAAGAAACATGAAAATTGTGATGCGCCCTTCTGGTGGCCACATGCTGGCCCAGTTCAGGATGCTCAGAAGAGCTATCCATCTCGTGAGATTGCCCATGAGACCAAGATGGCAGAAACAGCAAATAACTGGCAGATACTTTCCTAACATTATTTTTGATGAATAAGAGTTTTACGGTGGTAGGTTTGTGTATATTCAAATTTCACAGAAGAACTTGCCAGTGGATAGGTATTGACATACTGTCAGAGAAGCAGGTAGTAAATGGAAGCATTAAGAAAATAATTAATACACATTTTCCTGCTATTAAGCAGGAATAGAGAAAGAGGATTCTGAGCATCTTTTGGAGTCTATTTGTACTACTAGCTAATCAATGACTAAAACAAAGGGACACATTTAAGGCCCTGTATTTATAGGGATTTTAAAATCTTCTCATAGTTCTTATACTATTCAGGGTTTCCTAATGAATGAGCAGATGCACACAATGGAGGTTTTGAGGAGAACTTCGTGAATGGACTATGTACAGAAGTGCAGGGAGATGAAGAAACCAATCAGTGATGCCGAGATTTCCAAGAGCTCACGACACTGGGAGATTTACCACTTCAGGGCTTCAAGGAGCAGAGGGTAGACAAAGGGTGTGGCAGGATCTAGTGAAAGTGCTGGGAGGGAGAGGAGCACGAGCCTTCCGACAGGAATCAAAGTTTAGGCAAACGTCATCCTAGGTGCCCTTATTCTCTTATTGGCCAACCAATTAGAAGCCAGACGGCAAGGAAGGTGGGGTGAAGCATCCCTGGGGCACAAGCCTCCCAGGATACAAGACAGGGCAGAGAAGGAGAAAGTATGTGTGGGTCTGGAGGGGAAAGTAGAGAAGGGGTGACGCATCTCTTATACCTAAAGACAATATGCACTACATCCTCTTCACTTGCCCAGCTTATAACAGCAACAGGCTCAGGGCAGAGTGAAAAGGCAGCCACCCAAAGGAACTGCAATCTGAAATTTCGGCTTCTAGTCTTAAATTCAAAGACAGAAGGGAGATAGTCCAATGCCTAAGCTTGGAGGTTGATTCGCTGGCTTGGAATTCTGTTACTGCCAGACATAGCTGTGTTACAGGCAGGTAGCTTAACCTGAGTCTCAGTTTTACCAGTTGTAAAAATGGAACAATAATAAATTCTAAAAGAGTTTTGCAAGAACGCTTGACATGTTAAAAAAATGTAAATTCTAGTTCCTTTCTTGCTAGAGATATCTCTGTCACTCACCCTTGCCCTTTAAAAATGTAACATTGCCTTTCAAAATATGTATAACTGCCTGAGTGAAAATCCCCAAATCGCAAGCTGTAAGCTACCGACATTCCAAAACTTTCACTCCCAAGGACTTGCTCTTTTTCAATATTTCAAAGTTAGAAATAAACCTTACTTTTATGTGCACTCGTGGCCTTTTGGAGGTTGGTTCCCTAATCCTCATTTTTCTTCCTCGGAGTTCTCACATGCCCACACACCAAGATGCACACGTCTTTTCTTCTATTCTTTAGGCATTAGTTTCTTATCAAATGCAGTTCAGCACCAAATCACAATTTCCAAGCAAAATGAGATCAAGAAGAGAGGGACCTTTCAAGAATCGTTGGGTTGTATGCTTACAGAAATACCACCTGACATCTGATTATTCATCAAACCCATTTATTTGCATGCCGCTAATATTCTGTAGACTCTTATGATAACTGGTACTAATTCTGTCTTATGGAAGTTGTGAATTCCATAAGACCCTGTTGGCCAAGAGTGCCTGGACAGGATCTGAAAATGTGCATGTTTGATGTAGCTTGTGATGTGAGGAAACAATCTTATAGCCTTAAAATCCTTTGCGAAATTAAATATTATCTTAAGAAATCCTAATTAACGCAATCTCCGGCTCCATCTTCACTTTCTTTTCTGTGACTTCATCCTAGGCTGGCCTGCCTGTGACCTGGAGTGCATTGACTTCACATTAGATTAAATGTGACTAAAGCCTCAAAAAAATAACCTTTTAATGATCTTTTAAACTCTGTAAAGAGAATCATTTTGAGTGTGACATCATCCGATGATGGTTTTAGCACACTAATTTTATTCCTTTGCCGCACTAATTTATCTTAGCTTACACTGATAACCAGCCAGATGTTGAAATATTAAAATGGGGTTATCTCTGTACATTTTTACTCATACAAAGAGGTGGCAACCAAAGAACGCCTCAAAGTTTCTTGCACAGTTTTGAATTTATTAATCCCGTCTTTATGTTATGGTGTCTTGCAAAGAGCACCAGAAGTAACAATCTGGTTGGCATAATAGCAAAGATTCTGAGGGAGAAAAGTTACTTCAGAGATACCACGACAAGTGATCATTTTTAAAGTTATTAAAATAAGGCCAAAGCAGTTTTATAGTGACACATCCAGGTTGTTCTATGGACCCCAGATCTGCTCTATAATAAAGTCAATACCACATTTCACAAGACGGTACTCTATCTTTCCCTGAAGATTAAGTATGGCCAGAAAATGAAGTTGTAATAGACCAACTTCAAAATGACAAACTTAAAAGTATCAACTTTGAGGCTGTACTTTCAGCATTCCTACCATATGTGAAAGGAGGATTCTCACAGATTTACCTCACTATTAGTTAAGTGTTCAGTCCATGTTCATTGGTCAACAGCTATATTTTGGTCTTTTTCTTTTACCAAAATAAACCTAGTGGAGGTAGGTTCTTTAAACAAATGAAAATCTGGGTTTGATTTTTTATAATGGTTGAAGTATAAAATGGTGAACAGAGACAGTTGACTTTTTCAGCTATATGTTTAAATAATATTTTCTAATCGCTGGGCTGACAATGGAGGATAAATACAAAAGAATCGTATTTAAATTATTCAAAAATTAAAAAGCGAGAAACTGGGTATTTCCTATAAAATAAAGTTGATTACCGTAAGATTAGAAAGTATAGGGACATTTATTCTGGCTGCACTGGCCTGTAATGTCTCGTGAGAGAGAGTGGACTTTGAGCTGTGCTTCGAGCGTGGGTAGGATATTGGTGCTCTGGGATGGGGGATGCAGTCATTCCACGTGTGCAGAAGAAAGTTAGCAAAAGGGGCAAGATGTTTAGTGAGTAGCGAGTAGTCCAGTGTGGCCAGGAAGAAGAGCTACGTGATAGAGTCCTCCCTCAGCTTGGGAAGTGCATACTGTGTATTCTAGTCTCGACACCACACAGATTTGTGCTTTTAAAGCATAATTCATATGGGATATTGAATAGATGAAAGGGAAGAGACTGATTGCGTAAGACCATCAGAGGGTGACCTGATCATCCAAGCTACTGTCACCAAACTTGTTTGCTGTCCTACCCAGTATCAGATTTAAAAACATGAGCACACAGCACACACCCCCAAACAGGTATATTTACTTATTCATAACACATACATAGACCTACATATATATAATTGCTTCGGTATATGATGTACACTGTAAAACACACATATATAGAAATAAAAAGATGAAATACATTTTAGAGGAAGCCTTCTTGTTGTGCCCCCGAGATGATTCTGAGTATCTCCTGAGGTATGTGCACCATTCTTTGGTCACCCCTGGGTTAAGTAATAAATAACAGAAGTAATGAGGGCTATTGATGCAGAAAAGGGATTGATGCAGAAGTCATTGCCATGATTACAGTTGCCGATTAATGACAGATTAAATTCAGGAGTCTAAAAATGGATAAATAGGTCAAGATAGCAAAACTAAATATGGGAGAGGCACCAGTGAAAAAGCAGAGTAAGAACCTTCAGAAAGTCCCACCTTTATAAAAGCTACAAGAACATTGTCAGAATAAACATTTACAGAACTCTGGAAATTAACCAGAAGCTTGCAGCAATCTGAGCAACAGTTATTCCAAAATAGTGAGCGACTCGCAGAAAGAGCAGTGAGGCTTGTGGCCTTCGAATTCATCATTTGTTGCCAATTCAAATAACCATCCGGCGCAGGAACCCTTCTCTCACTGGATGTCCTAGTAACATATGACATCATGGATCTTCTGCTGAACCACACGTTTCCTAAATGCTACGATGCAACATTATCTCTATTTTTCTGCTTTTCTGACTGTTTCTTCTTTGTTTCTTCTTCACTCCTGGAACGTTGGTATTCTTCAAGATTATGACACATAGCCTCTTCTTTTTATCACTTTATAATATCTGGTTGGCATCCCATTCAATCAGATGTGGCCTCGATTACCATCCATGTGCTGGTGACTCCCAATTCGGTGTAATTAGCCCAGATGTCCCTCCTCTGTTTCAGATTCAGATCATCTTTTTGAATATCAAAGTATACATTTTAATCATCTTAACACACGTGCTTTTGGCTCTCCCGGTTCTCAGAATGCCAGCATTTCCAAAGCCACAATTCTAAGCTCCTTAGTCATTGACGGTCTTATAGCCCCTTCCACAGGGGGACTGACTCTATTTGGACTTTCTTTTTTTTTTTTTTCCCCTCCTGATCTGCTCAGACAAGTAGGTGATAAATGGGATCTGAATATAACTTTATGTAGATTTGCTCCCCAGGCTGCTGAGATAATGATTCTCAGGTGAAATGTAACCTAGCTTTGTAGCACAAGCACGTGATTTGTTCTTCTTCTTCTACTCGGGGTTTTTGTGGTAACTTGTTTTTCTTTATATTTTTCTTTAGTCAGCTTATTTTTTCTTACCACTGTAAGCAATCAGAGACCCTTGAGTTTGAGATAAGAACAGGGTTTAGTAAAGTTTACACCTTCGGAGTCAAGCAGACTAGATTTGATTCTGCACATCACCAGGTGTACCACCTTGGGTAGGTTACGAAAATCTCATCTTCTTCACCTTAGCGTGATAACATTGTCCATCTCGCTAGAGGGCTGTGAGTCGTTTACCCAACATGAAATCGTCAGCGATAATAATAACAATGACTGAGACTGAGCATTATTGTTGTTATCATTTAATGCCTTAAACGAGGAAACTTACCACTGGCATAACACTACTTTCATGTGTATCAGAACATTGAAATCCAATAGGAGAAAAACAGATACACACAGATTGCTTATGTGTGTTCTTGCCTTGGTCTCCATGGTGCCAAGACCATTTCTGTAAGGTAAGCTCCAGGTTTTCAATGAAAGATTATTCACTCTGGGAGCTCAGTTCCTGCATTATTCATGCCATTCTGCATGCAGCTAGATTTATGTGTCAGGAAAAACATACAAATGGAATCCGATGTACTTGCACAAGTTCCTGGATCGTTTGATTTATGTTTCAGTAAATAAAGACATGTGTCTTATAGGTACTGGCTTCACTTCTCTTTAGAAATGGAAGTGCAGCGCTTCAAGTTCTTTTCTTGGCAGGCATAGGCTTCTGAAGTTTTGCAAGCAATGCGACCTCAAATCACACTCTTTCAATTTTCAACTGTGTTCATTTTACTTTTGCGTTTGCGTTCATCACTTCCAGTACCGAGACAATGGAAAATCTACAGCTCTGCAACATTGGAAAAGTTCAAGAGTTCCTAGTTTAGGTACAAATTATACAAGCTACTAAAATAGGAAATTCAAATGTCAAACCTTATCGAAGCTTCATCAAGCTACCTAGTTGTCTGGCTACAAGTATCTTTCCAAATCACCTCAGCCTATTGTGTATTTAAATATTGCCAATAACTCTCCCTCAAGAGGGTCCTAAGTCAACCTGAGTACTTTCATGTAGTTTTGCTGCATCGTATTCATTTTACATGAGCATCTCAAATAGGTGAATGTATAGCTTGGGAGTTATTTTCTTAAACTCTAATTTGTAATCGAGTTTAAAAACAAGTCCCTGGATAATCTAAAAAAAATCATTATTGGTCTTTCTCAAAGATGTCAAGGTCATGGAAAACAAACAAACAAACAAGCAAACAAAAGACTGAGAAACTTCCAAAGAATAAGGAGACATGGCAACTAAATGCTATGTGGTATCATGGATTGGATCTTGGAACAGAAAAGAAGATAATAATGGGAACAGTGATGACATTCAAATAAAGTCTGGTGTTTTGTTAATAGTGATATACCAGTGTTGGTTTCTTAGTTTGACAAATACATGAGGGTTTTATGAGCTGGTAACATTGGGGGAAATTGAAATGGATGAGAAGTGTATGGGAACTCTCTGTACTATCTTTGCAGATTTTCTCTAAATGCAAAATTATTTCAAAATAAAAAGCTTATTAAAAAACAAACAACAATAAAATCCCTTGCAACGCAAGAATACGAAAGTTTTTCTTTTATGGACAATTTTACAAAAAAGGAAAGAAGATATCTCTGAGTGATACACTAACCACTTTCTCTCCTCTTGTCTCTTGATGTCTAAATCATTATGAACCTCAGAAAAATGACTGAGCCTTGTTATGGCAATAACACTTCTTGAAAATCACCCAATGTGAATGAATTTGTTTGTTAAATGCTGCCTAGAGCTCCTTTTGCTCTTAATTTCTGTAAAGAATGTACACCACCAGAACCTGAAGACACATTTGATCAGCAGATATGGTGGCAGGTTGATTGAATCCTTACAATTTAAGTCATAATTTTAAAGTCAAGACTATTTTTGAGTTAGGATTAATGCATTCCAATATGTAAAACAGGAAGTGAACTTTTGTTTAAATGTCCCATTTTTTATAACAATAAGATGAAACAGAGGGTGATTTGGATTTCTTATGAAAAAGATTAAAAGGCGCCTGTGGAATTAAACACAGCCAGGTATAGATCACTCCACCTTCTTCGACTCCCATGCAAGTTTTGTTTTAAGAGCATTTAATGTAGGGATAGCTTTCTGAAATATGATGCCATCTTTAGAATTGAAAAGTATAAAGATGCTTCTGTTTAAAATTAGGCTGATTTTTATGTTAAATGAAGTAACACTTGACAAAACACCATTGGGTTATGCAAATCTAGCTGAGAACCTAAGCATTACTCTGGGTGGAGAATAAACAGTGAAATATATAATATTTTCTTTCACGAAATATAATACTAAAACAATCATTTTAGCAAATCAGAGGTCTCTACTAAAGGAATATAAATGGACTATATATTTGGTCAGTAGCTGTTTATCAGATCTGCTCAATTTTTAATGAAATCCATAGAATTTGCATGTATACTTATCAAGATACATTGCAAACTGTTTCTAAAATACTAATAGGGTTATATTTTAAAATATTTTTTTAAACCTCAGTCAGTATTGAATGCCTAGCATATATTACAGAACAACTAGCAATGGTTATATGCAAACAAAACAAAAAACGAAAATAAAGTATAAGTTCAATCAGATTTGTGTGTAAAATCTGTGATAAAATACAACTGAACTTAATCAGTGTTATAGTTATATTTTTCTGCCTCATAGATTATTGACAGGTCAAGAAGGAACTAGATTTTAAATTTTCCAAATTATATCTGAAAAGAGAAATGGAATCCTACACTTCAAGTTAGCAAGTGGCATAATTCGGGTTCAGACTTTAATTGCCTTTGTTATCACAAGTATTCTTGGAAAATAACATCTGTGCACCAATTATGCAGTTTAACATAAATTTCTCCAGATTTTACGGTAAATATTTTGGAAACCAAATATATGCACATGAAAATTATAGTTTTATTTTCATGAAACGATAGCTTTTCCCTGTTGTTTACAACTCAGGTAATAAAATGCTAAGTCTCTCTATTGGGTCACAAACTAGAATCAATTGAAAAACATGCTTTTGTCAATGACTCCAAAATACGCTACTCTAAGCTTTATAAAGTCGAGGCAACAAATTATATAATAGCTGTAGAAACATTAATACAAAGTTATTTAAAATCATCTGAATTCAGAATCACGGGCATCTTCCCAACATGGCATAAGAACTTGTGAAGTGTTATGCACCTTAGTACATTTGGATTCTTGTTCTGCATTTTCCTGGACTGAGTGTGCTTCAAATGTTTGGTAGAAAATAATACACTGTTAGTTGTAACTATATGATCCTTACAACGATAATATAAAAGGGGGGACAGAGTTATTGGCCCTACTTAACAGATGTAATGGAAAGATACACAGAGCATAAGAGACTCGCTGAAGACATGCCCCGTACGTATCCTGCATCTTTCGACTATGCTATATCATGCCCATTGTTGATCTAAGTCCTAAGAGCTAGGAAAGTCTGAATAACTCGATTTCACTTTCTTTAAGTTATGATTTGAACACCAGTCTCTTCTCTAAATGTACACCTCATCTGAATTATATCTGGCTAGCTGGGGATTGTAAAGTGTTGAACATCATTACATAAATGTTTGCTAAGATATGCATGGTGTGTGAAGTGAAATGTTGCAGAATTGATTTTCAAGCCAATGACACCATTCTGTGTAAATTGTATTCCTTCGGTTATATAATCCATGATTTTATTTTATTTTTTATTTATTTTTTTAGATTACTAAATAATTTTTATTGTCCCTTAAGCAGGCAAGCACTTTGATAATCCCATGATTTTTAATAAATGAGTGTTCCATGAAAACATACAGGATTAACTTTCTTTCACTTATTTTCCAATTTACTTCCTAAAACTCATTGGATTCAATCTTCAAGCATAACTGTACAACACAGAACAACCAAAAGAAGCTGGAAAAGGACCTAATGAACTTTCTTTTGGAGACGTAAATCATAGGAGAAGACTCTGCTCAAAATCTAGTCTTTTTATTTCTCCCATAAAGCAAACAACTACCTCCTACCAGGAACTCATTTCAATTCTACAGCAGATGTTCATTTTCATTTTACCTGGAGAGAAGGACAGCAGTTCCTAATACCTCTCATATTTAGTGGGACGCAAGTACCTCCTCACAATGTGGAAGTTTTGCTATTGAAGTAAGTGAAATTACGTCCTCCACCTTTTCCTGTGTAACCTTCTATTTTAGCTATTAACATTCTATGCTCATGGGTGGCACATAATCCACCAGTGTACTCTTGAATCTTTCGTCTGTTTAATAGGCTTCAAAGGATTTTGTTCTTTCCTCAGAGTCCTTCCTTGGAAGTAAACTGGCTCTCCTGAAGCTGCCCTATTGAGAATCTCTTTTCTGACGGGGTGCCCTCCATCAGGCAATGCTGTCTATGGCACTTTCTGAACTTCTGACAAATCCCTTCTGCTCTGACTCTATGAAATGCCAAAGGTACCTAATGCTCAGACATGAGGCATTTAGAATCTATTTTATTCCACTGAATCCACTTTCTTCAGATGTTAGGAGTTCCTTCCTTCACTGTAATTAGATGGTTTCCAACAGTGGTATGAAGAATGTTCCATATGTATTTTTCATCTACTTAGAATTGGCAATGGAATGGCAGGAAGTTCTCCTGTAGGGCTCTCAGGAGGTTAGCATACACTTATTAAAATGGGAGCTGCTTTATAAAACTCAGGGATATACTTTATGCTCTAAAATATAGGAAGAGAATGTTTGACTCCTGATAATAAAGGTAATTAAAATCGTTGATGATGACTGATACAATAGGTAGTTTGTAGTGCAGGAAAAAATGCTTCTGTTTAGGAAGTGTTATGTATAACTTCAAATGAAGGAAAGGAATTCATCATGACTAATGTTATTCTGTGAGTGCAGACACCTTAAAAATTAAATAATAAATGTGAATAGGTGGGTTATGTATTTTTTCCTGAATAGATAAGATTATTTATTGGTTCATAAAATAAACATTCGTGGGCTGCCTGATCATATGCCATATATTGCACTAGCCGATGTGGAATTAAAAAAAACATAGAATAATGCATTAGTTTTGCTCTTACAGAAACCAGTAAGGAAGACAAAGATTCAAAACAACATTATTTTAAATGCACGAAGTAGAATGGGAAGATGCGGACAAAATATTAGAAAAACCATTAGGAAAGACAAAAGGATCCCAGGTTCTTACGGGAGATGTCTCCTGAACTAATTGAAAAAAGTGTAGGAATTAGCCAGACGACAGGACAAAGGCATTCCAGGAAGAAACATCAGGAAAGAAATCAAAACACAGACATGAACACTTGCATACTGCGTATAAAGAGAGAAAGAAAATGTCTTTCTGGAGGATAAATCTGAGGCAGGAATTGGTGGGGAACGAGAGCTGAGGAGAAGCCAGTGGTTTTTTCCATGTTATGGAAACTGTATTTGATGGGAAGCTATTGCTGCATTTTAGGTGGTAAATTGTCATTTTAATTAGCTCACCCTAATGTCCCCATGGAGAATCAGTTTAAAGGGGGCAAAGACTGTTGAGTGTGGGAGAGGCAAGTGGGGAGGCTATTGCTATCCACGAGGCCAAGAAATGCAAGACAGAACTAGGGACATAAGAGGCATGAACGATTTCCACTTGCAGACCACAGTTAGGGTTGCACAGTGAATGTTTGCTGCTAAGGATCTGTCGATTAAAACGAATTAGCCCCTATCTTCATTTATGCAGGGCTATCCAAGCCCCAAGGGCAAGTCTCTAGTCCTTGAGATCGACCCACCACCAAATGGAAATCCTTCACACCTCACATTCCTCCCTAATTCTTAGAATTAATTTTTATTCTGCCATTTTGACTGTAATCTTGTTAGAAACAGAAGTAATTTCCTTTCCTAGGGTTGCCTAAAAAATGTCACTGAAATAATTCTAGTCACAAATAGCCTCAAGCCGCATACTCCATTTCATTTTAAATACAAAGAATTCCCGTGTGTGTGTGTGTGTGTGTGTGTGTGTGTGTGTGTGTGTGGTGTATTTGAGGAGAGGGAAAACAGACTTAGGTGGGGCTGAAACTCTTCATATATATCACTAATTCAGAATACACGCCTCTTTCTGACACACATTAAACCTGAGAGGTCTAGAATTATACATCTGTGATGATACCTGTAGTTTCCTCTCTCATTCATCTTTCAGATATTGGTTTCCTTTTATTCAATAGATTCTGACCTTCACTGGTTCCCCCCTCCTCACACTGTCTTTCCGGGAGATCTTTTCCATCTCTATGTACAGGTTGACTTCCATATCTATAGCCCTACTTTTTATTGACTTGAATGTTTTAATTGCCTGTCAAACATCTGTGCTTTGTTCCCATGAAGAATCGAAGCATAGAATTTCTAAAATTAAACTAATCCTTTTTGCAAATCCCTCATCTTCTCCACCCAAAGCAGGATTCCCACTCACATTTGTTGGTCCTTCTCTGTAAATGGGTCCATAATCTGTCCTTTCTGGTCTTACTGCCTTTCAAAGTAACACCTTTCAGTTGTTGTCCAATGCTCTGAGAAAAAAATCTTAATTTCCTATAATGGCACAGGTCTCATCACACATTTATCCTGAGTGTTTCTCCAGCCTTATGGCTTTACTCTTTTCTGCTCCCTTTCCTGCTGTTGTTCAGTAGTAACTTTGCCAGAGGTGGCTTTACCCAGAAGCTGAAGAAGCTTGGGTTCAGGTCCTCTCATTTACACAGGGCTTTCCCTGGTCATGTGCTTTTGTAAAATTTTCAGAAGTAACTTATTTTAACTGCTCTTGCTTATGACAGTGATCACCCTTCTCTCCAATTTCCCTTCTGTCACAGCCTCTGTTCCCCTGATGAGTGGCACAGAATGATCAAGGGCGTTTGGGGGATCTGGATAAGGAGAAGGGGAATTTGAGGTGAATATGCACTTAGTTTTAGTTTATTGGATATATCTGTAGAGTGTAAGCCACTTTCTAGGTGCCAGGGTATGGGAATGGCTCCAACAGGGTGTCTGCCACTCACTGTGCAAAGTCATCAGTGGTCACAACAAAGAAGCATGAGACCAGAGGTTAGATGAAGACATGAATGAGCCCTATGGTGCCCAGAAATGGGAGAATTGTTGGTAGCAGAGGGTAAATAATATTTCTTCTTTCCACAGAAACTATATGTGGAAAATTCTTTCATACTTCACAGCCCTTCTATGAAAAATAAAACTTGATAGATGATTTCCACAATTTGACATAGTTCTGAGAAATGACAGGATGTCAACAATACATTGTGAGGTGTGAAGAAAATTTTATAACCTATCTGAAAAAAAATCAGCCACAGTAGAGGAACGACTGAATTATATTTTTATTCTCCTTACAGGAAATATTTTTTTTAAAAACTTGTATTATGAATAAGCTATCAAAAAATAGGTAGCCAAAAATAGGTAGGTGAGTGAAAGGTATTATTGAAGTATATTTATGTTAAATATTTTTTTGGGGGGGATTGTAATATTTATGATCCTTTTACAATTTGTAATTGGTGGTTTCTTTCTCCAAACTGTATGTTAATATTCACACCCCCCTTGGCATGTTAGAATGACATGTGCTCTCCCAACATGGACTCAATTTCCACCAAGTAGTTTTTTGAAAACAGTAATCAGTGATTTGCTCCATAAAATATGGACTAAAAGATAGTTCTAGGAAGGAATGAGATTTTCCTCTCTATATTCCAAAGGATGGTGTGAAATGACCTACTTTTTTACATACTGCTTTAACTTTTGGACTGTACGTCAAAAAATAACAAAGAAGGTATTCATTGAAAATCTTGTAAAAAGGAATGTAATAAATTTCAAACCCAAATAATGGTGGGGCTGTGAGAGATCTAGTCATATCCCCTGCTACTAAGAACATCTGTAAGGATTCCAATATTAAGTCTAGTGGGCAAAAAAAAGAAATCCAAGTATCTGACGAAGGCAAAAGAGCAAATAGAAATATAGATTGGAACAGTAATGCAATTATTTGGAAAGATGCTCTTTCCTACCGTAAAAAATGAATGAGAATTATACATATGCCATCTCTTCTATGTATATGCACATAGATGCATATACGTACACACACACACACACAGATTCCTCCTTCCTCCAGTAACGTGATATAAAAATTATTCTTAACAAAAACCCATTCTTGCTGTGTGAATACCAGTTTTCTTAGTTATTTTTAAAATGTTTTAAATTCTTTGTATAATAGTTTATTATCAGACTCCGTTTTTCCCATTTGGTCATTAAAATGATCTACTTTACAATGGTATAGTATTTTGCAGGTATCATTTTTCTTCTTCTTCTCCTGTTCCTTTTTCTGCTTCACCTTCTAAGCTCCATAATAACCTCTGTTCACAGTTGTGGCTTTCAGAGAGAGCCAAAATGGATGGCAAAGAAAAACATCATCAATTCATTATGAAATTCTACTCTGTGCATTTTTTACGTATTCTCCAGCCTGCAAAGAGTATATGAATGGGGATTTCTAATTTTGTTCTTAAGAAGGATATAGTGTTGAGCTGTTGAATTTCTGGGCTTCTCATACATTTTCAAGCCTGACACTATCCAGTTTGTGTGTTGAAAGACACCTTTTAATCCAGTACGTCAACGAATATTGTGAAAAAACAGTTGACCATTTTATTCCCTGTCTTTACGGAGTACATCGATTTCCCAGATCCTCTGGTCAAACTGGACCTTTACTTATGGTCCCACCACTGATTGTCTAGGCAGTTCAGTAAGAATCATTGCCTTACTTCAGCAAATTCTAATCTTTTCAAGTCATAGATACGTATTTCTTCAAGTTAAATATATTTATTGACTTTGTTCATGTGTTTGGCAATGTGCTGCTAAGTGCCTGTCTTAGCCTGGCCAGGCTGCTGTAACAAAAAAAAATACCATAAAACGGTGGCTTACATAAAAATTAAAATTTATTTCTCATAATTCTGGGAAGTCCAAGACCATGGTATTGGCAGACTCGGTGTCTGGTGAGAGCCCACTTCCTCACTGATGGCCGTCTTCCCACTGTAACCTCACGTGGCTGAAAAGGCAAGGCATCTCCCTGGGGTCTCTTTTATACAGGCACGAATCCCTGTGCCCTCATGATCTAATCACCCCCAAAAGGCCCTACCTCCAAGTACCATCTCATTGGGGATGAGGTTTCAATATATACATTTTGGCGGGGGGAGCAAAGCTTCAGTGCATAGCAGTATTTTCACACATCATGTCATTGAATATGTTTAACACTCTGTGAGCAAGTATTGTTGCCCGTTGGCATGTAACTAATAGAGGGTCCAGGGAAATTAAACAAATCAAGCGTGTAGATCTAGCCCAGGGCAGCAGGAGTTTCCATTGCCAGTGCAAGTGATGTAATGGCAGAGAACATGGACTTTGAAATCACTTCTAGCTTGTCCAGTCCCCCTAACTGCAGGCTTTGGAGTCCACAGCATGTTACTTCACTCCACTAAACCTCGATCTTCTTACCTATAAAATGTATTCATATTAAGTACCACAGAGGATATTTGTTGATGACTGGATGAAATAAGGCATGGAAAGAACTCAGGCCTATGCAAAGAAGGCCGCAGTGGCAGCTAGCAGCAGCATCTAATTCCTGAACCCAAATCTAGTGCTTTTGGCTAAATTATAGATGCTCTTCATTAACATCTGCCTATGTAGATGAAGGAAAACAAAACAACAGAAAAAAAATTATGAAATATGTGATGTTTCTCTTCCAAGTCCAAGACTCCTATAATTATATACACCAGCAGGCATCTGGCATGATATATAATGTACCTGCCATGTCAACTTTTAAGGGAACCAAGTCTGCACTTCACTTTCATGACAAGACCCCCAAATGTATATCACACCAAGTGCATCTCATCAAGAAAAGTTTTCAAATGCAATCATCAAGGAGCATAATCTATATATGAGCAAGTGGGAAAGCTAGAGAATTTTTGTTTTTAATTACAGATGTCTCTATAGCCAACTGTGCTGCCCTCCTTAAATGGAAAAAGGGGCTTAATGGAAAACCCTCTCCTATATTTTAAAAATCAAATTTGTGAAGATTTTATTAAGGAAAACCAAAACAACTTTCCGTTTCTGGTTTTAAACCCGGAGCCAAATATCCTACACTAACAAGTTAGGGATGGGCTAGGGAGGGAGGCGACCCGACGGGGCTTTAGAAAATGATGTTCTTGATCAAAAGACAGGCTTCACTTGGCTATTTAGGTTTAACTGCCGTGGGTCTCCGATGTGACCTCATGGGACACAGCCCATTAAGCGCTTCTACGAAAACATAAGAAAATCATTTTATTCCAAGCAGTAGCCACTCCACATTTTTATCATGAGTTAACCACAGTTCTCAATGTTCCATTAGCGCAGGGGAAGGTTCAAATTCAGAAACGCATACACGAACTCTCTAGATGAAGGCCTCCGTCCTGTCTGGTTTCTCATTCTGGGCCAAAGTTCAGACGACTGTGTATTTTATAAACACTAACTCTCGATGCTTCTCCAATTGGCATCTACATCACTGCTAGTGAAATGGGTGCTATATTCTGGAACATCCAGGCTCGTTTTCTAATCATCAAAAACAATTGGCTGAAGTTAAACCTCTTTTCTATTTCAGTCATTAGACTTCTGCCTGGCCCATGCTCTAGGACAGAAACAGGATTTAGAAAAGACTGGCTGTTACTATTACAGCCCATGCCAGCTACATACAGATTCTGTCTGGTTTAGATAAATTACAAATACTCTTGGGCCATATCTAGGTTACCAACATTATTTCCATGTTTCATTCTCTCTGAAGAGATTAATGCTGTGACCTACCAATCAAACTGAGAAGTGATGTATTTATTGAAGACGCTGCTTTTCACCGTGGAATATTAGTAAACCTTAAATATGTCAAACGAATGGAAATTTCTCTGGCATCCAATACAACACAAAAATCTAGAGAGGATGTAAAGAAACCAACACTGAGCCTGGATTTATACTTAGAGACAAACCACATAAGGTAGGAACAGAGTAGTCATCCAAAATGTAGATTTATATCTACCCTAATAAGCAAGGCAAAAGTCTGAAGGATACAACCGTAATACATGATACTTCAAATGATTTCACATTTAAAACTGAAAACCTATAGATGCTTCAAAAGATGCAATGCTTCTTCTAAGGAACAGCAGTCTGAATTCCTTCCCCAGCAAAGGAAAACATAATAGCTGGAAACTAAGATGCTTTCTATAAAAGCTGATGTCATTTTCACTTTTTTTTTTTTTTAAAGTTGTTAAATGATATTGACTTTTCCATTCAACAAGAGGAGCCTCAGAACAAGTTTTAATGCCGTAAGGATGTGGTCAAATCCTTGAATGCTTTATAGTGTAAAATCACACTTTGGGGAGATGCAAGTCCTAAACTGTATGATGGATATAAATGAAGGACCAGTGAGTTTCATAGCACACCTCTTACTGTCCTCTAGAGATGTTCACTTCCTTCATTTCATTTGCATTTTTAGTTCAGGTTGTTGACATCATTCCCACAGATGACTGCCTCCTGGCTGGGACCCCAACCTCTAGTAGCACCCCTGAAAAAACCTTCAGGCACGTTTCCACCACCAATATCTTTAACCCACTCAAATGTGAACATGTCTGCAATCAGCTGAACACTCTTAAATAGATGAGTTGAAGTATGCTTCGTTCTGCTTTGATCTGAGTCTCTACACGTCTGACTAGCACTGAAGTTGTGGGTCCATTTCTTCAGGGTCTAATTTCTTGTGCTCAATCTGCTGATGTTGAAATGTCTCGTATTCTACTGGGCACAAATATTCCAAACATTACTCACAGAAATTAAAGGAAAGTAGACCATACTGGAATGGAATTATTCATTCAATTCAATGCAGTCTAACATGGCTAATTCCATGCGGGAGTCTTAAGTTTAAATAAACTTTCCACAGCAATCTATTTTCTGAAGACTTTTGCTTTGTTTAAATTCTTTTATAGAAGGACATTTTCCTCCATATGTTTATTCTCACAGACAAATACAGGAAAAAGCCCACTTGCTCTTGTTGACCTTTCTGCTTAGCAACTATGACTTTTCTTAGCTCAAAGGTAATTCTTTATTCAAGAGGGCCTTATTTAGAACACATGATAGGCATTCAGCGTTTTCCAGTAGCCTCTGAACACCACAGAGTATTTATTTACATTGTATAAAATTAGAGGAAATGAAGGGGTTATGCATTTGAACTAGAACCAACAGCCTAATTCTCTTTATGGAGAGATTTCAGTCAATGTCACTTTTGGGGGGAAAAAAAAAAGAACTCAGATTACAGACATTTTAAACAATATAGATTTTTGTTACCTAACAATGAAATGTATCATGTCATTTTCTAAATAAGACCCAGGGTATGAATTAAGGGCTCTTTCTAGTGTATGCATTGTCTAGGAGTACTTTTTGATTCCTGTCTTAGCAAACTAAGACATATGGAGTCATCTTTGCTTAACTAGCCCAAATGAAAACTACTTTAGGGGAAAATATTATTTAAAAAGGACTTATAAGATATCTAACTTCACATGAGTTCATGTATTTGCACATAGATCATTAATTAAAAAAATCAGTTAATGAACAACTGGTATCTGATACAAGTGGAATTTGACCAGAATGGTTTTGATTAACACAGGTTACAACCCCTATCCTTTCCATTGCTTAAAAAGTGTGAAACTTATTCATTTAGCTTGAGTTTAATTATACTTGAGAGCAAATTTACTAGAACAAAACTTAAGGTCAGGAAAAAATGCTGTAAAAATGCACTCTTCATATTTCTAAATGCAGCATGAAAAAGTAATATTTGAACTCAGGGGCAAAAATACTTCACGGTGCCTATTTGTGAGAGGTCCATTAAGTAAAAAAAAAAGTGATAAATACAAAACAAGGATATAAAAGCAATTCTAGAAGTAAAAGCTAAATGATTTATATGTGCTGCAGATATCGAAATGGTTGAATATATCTCTGTCCTGAGAAGATTTTAGGAAGAAAAAAATGTAGCCTATTATATTCATATGGACACTGAAAATAGGCTTGAGACATCCATAATAATGAATGCCCATTTAACATGGTCAATTTCAAAAGTAATTGCTTAACATATCCAAATCCTTATTATGTAAGCTCTTCTCAGGAGACATTTTATATATAATTTTGTACAAGTCTTTATTAAAGATAGTCTATTTATTAAGCTCAAAGACGAACTGCTGTAAGAATAAATTACATTGAAGCATTGTCATGTTCAACTGTATACATCCCACAAACTTAAAATCCAGAGAAACAGTTTTGCCGATATAACTGAGTAAAGATTCCTAGTATAATAAATATTTTAAAATATTTTTAGTATTTTTTTTTCTTTGGCTGTGCCCTGCCTCATGTGGGATCTTAGTTCCCCAACCAGGGATTGAACCCATGCCCCCTGCATTGGAAGTGGAGCCCTAGCCACGGGACCACCAAGGAATTCCCCTAAAAATATTTTAAAATGTAAGGGTGGGTTGTATAGTAAAATATGATTTTGAAATACTCCAGTGAGTTCTGTACTCTTTACAAGAACTCCTACTGAATATAAAATGCAAATACACACATATATTTAACAGAAGTTACACATAGCGATTAATTTGTGTGTTGAACATTTATTTTTTTTAATGTATGCATTCACATATTTATATAGGTATGTAATAATATGTGTGTATATATATGTGTGTGTGTGTAGATAGATACAGAATTAAGAGTGTTTATCTCTAGATAGCATGCTTATAGGATATACTTCTTTTCACTTTCAATTTTCTGTTTTCTAAATGTTCCCTCACATAGACATATTAACGTTACACTTGGAAGCAGGTTTATGTAACCACGGAAACAGATGGCTTTGTGTATACCCTTTATCGCATCAAACAGGAGGCTTTTATGTTACCTCACAATGGATGAGGCTTGGTTATAGCTGGACTACCCAGTGGCCCCATTGTAATATACATTTTCCTGTTCATAATTATTATTCAATGTCTTAAATCATTTATTGTAAAAATACGTGGAGTCAATTTTGCAGGGTATGCAAATTCTTGGTTGGGTTATTTAGGGTTGGTAATCATTTTTGCTTTATTAATATCATTTCACTCATGTCCTCCTGTACCATGAGAAAATCGATCTATACTTTTATCCCTTGTAACTTGAAGAATGAGTTCTGCCCATCACGATCTACTTTCATGAACCACCTGAGATGATAATCATCCATGACTCTGACATGATTATCCTTTCCTGTCTTTCACACGACCTTTCTCCATACTTCCCCATCCACCTCACCAAAAGAAGAGGGGAGCTTACAGTCAGTTCATCTGCTTATCAGTTGAAATCATGGAAAGAAAAATATGGCGCATGCACAACACCTATTTACAATGGTGTGGGTGGGGTGTAAAGAAGGAAAATGTAGTACCCAGTACCCAGATGATGGTTTGGTAACCATCCCTAGACCTGAAGAGCAAGAGAGAGAGAGATCAAGCCATGAGCTGTGACAACAGGGCCACCTGATAGGCTCTGCGACCCTTAGTGGAAGGCTTCAGCCAGCATGTGTTAACTCCACTAGCAGGGAACCAGAGGGATGGATAGCTGGATGAACCCTCCTCTCTCCGTCTAGCATCCTGCTACTCTTCCCCATTGGCTAATCCTTACAGGAATCCAAAAGGGAGCCAAGTGCTGTAGTCCCTATTGGCCACATCCCTGGGCACAGAGGCAGCATGGGGACAAGTAGATAGAGGAGCTTCTGGGCCAAATGGGAGGCACCCAGCCTCCTCTCCTTTGAGATTTGACTTTTGTCCAATAAGCACCCCAAATGAGAGCTATTAAACTTTCGTGAACTTCAGACCATTTTGAGAACTTGATGAAATCTAGAATAATCTCTCAACCCAGAAAAATACACACACACACACATACAATGGGGCATGAAGCACTTTTAGGGAGCCTTATGTAACTCCTTGAGATTATCCAAATACCAACATCAAGAATTTCTGCCATAATATTAATAAAGTTTAGGGATAGTATTTTCTCACACGAAACTCTTAAGTCTACTTGCTTTGGTGATGTACGTAATATCAAAATAAAGACAGTTTTATCCAAATTTGTGGTCTATGGACTAATCAATTATCTAGAAAAAGCACAGCATGTCAAGAGGATACTCTTGTCAAGAAATTCACATTTGGCAATCACATCAATAAGGAAACGATTTGCAAGTATTTATTTTAAAATACATTTACAGGATTTAAGAATTTTAAGTGAGGGTGTACATTCAAATAAGAGTATTAAATGGCTTATGTGGAAACTCTTCTAATTTACTGTCACTACAAGCCAAAGATATACTCATGTTCAAAGTCGTTTGTTGTACAACTGACACGTGACTAAGAAATCCTCCAGAAAATAATTCGGAGGTGGGCTGAATTAATTTTATATATATATATATATATATATATATATATATATATATAGCAAAATCTTCCAAGTTTTGAAAAACTGTTGAAGTATTTTTAGGTTGTAAAGAAAACACTTGTGCCTCTCTGATGGAAACCCAGTGGATGGTGCTTCTTCAAAGGACATAGGGATTGTGATCAGAAGCCCTAAGTAAAAGGCTGACATCTGTGTAGTGATATAATGTCAAATCGAGGCAGGAATGGGTCTGTTGATATTAGCCTAGCTAATCATTTTGCTAATTGGACAGCCTTTTGGGCCACAGTGCAAAGTCCTATCAGTTTTCACTTTAACTACTCACACAGATGAGGTTTGACTCAAATGTATTACTTTATATCAACACACTGAAAGGCTGGAAAAATAATACCACATGTGCTGCTGCTTCTTTTTAATAAGTGTCTTCCTCAATTTTCGCTGTTATAATAGAGATTTTCACACGAAAAAAATTAAAGGTTATTTAAAGGATATCAGTTGAAAAATGCACCCATAAGATTCTGGAAATAAATGCAGCTACCAGCGCAATTCTTAGTATCATTAGTCTGTCACTTGTCTTTACTTTAAGAAACTCCATTCAAATGGACCTACCTTTGAGTTCCCATTTAAGTGGCCTTTCTGTCTACTTCCTTCATACAAATAATGTGGTTTCATCTCCAAAATCAATTCATATTTTTAAATAAATTTATTCCATTTCTTCCTTTTGAGATATTTTTAATTAGATGCTTGTGGATATCTTCATGTAGCTGATGAAAAGCAAGATTATTCTGACTCTGCCAGACCAAATGCATGGACAGTGTGAAGTCAAAGAGACTGTGTACATTTTTTTGTGTGTGTGTGCTGTACGTGGGCCTCTCACTGTTGTGGCCTCTCCCGTTGCGGAGCACAGGCTCCAGACGCGCAGGCTCAGCGGCCATGGCTCACGGGCCCAGCCGCTCTGCGGCATGTGGGATCTTCCCGGACCGGGGCACGAACCCGTGTCCCCTGCATCGGCAGGCAGACTGTCAACCACTGCGCCACCAGGGAAGCCCGAGACTGCATACATTTTAAGAAGCAGAACCACATACTGGCTGATGGTTTCAATCCATTTCTTCCTTGTATTAGTGATTTTCACCTTCAAAGTTAAGAAAAAAAGGATTGCAAAGTTGCCATTGTAGAGGTGGGTCAGTAATTAAAGCCAGTATAGTGTCTGTCAGCTACAGAGGATACCACCCAAAGCAAGGAATTTTGTAGTAGATTTAAAGAAAATTATCAGAATTACTATACATACTTCAGATCAACTGAATTATTGTGGCAACAAAACAAGTGGGTGTTTTCCTTAAGAAGTCTTAAAACTGGGAATAAGTTTTTATTAATGTCCACAAGATTATCAAAAAGAGTTAGGCCCCAAACATGAGTTGTTTGGTGAGTTATTGCATTTTCTGGCTATAGGTAACTTACTATATCTTGCGAACAAAACTACCCCTTAGAGAACTTTTTAATAAGGATTGTTTAGGACATTTTGTCATTTAGGTGATTGGGATATCTATCAGGTTGCTTTATAATAAGATTTAAACTAATGGTCAAAATTCTTGCCATGTCAATCTGTTAGGTAGGAATCAGGAAACTGGGTCTGTTTACACTCCATCTTCTTTGTTTCTCCTGCTTAATATCTGCTCGATGTTCAAATGGACAGTGAAATAAATAGCGGAAAGAGAATCTTGCCATAGCCAGACATCTTGGCACTGCGGGAAAAAGTTTATCCAAGTGGAAAAGTACATAATCCTAAAGAATGATTGATTTTGAATATGTACATTGGATTGAAGAGAACACGAAAACAAATTGTCCCACTTATTTCTTTCATAAGTAAGAAAATGGAAATATATATACGTACTCCTATTATGTCTCTATATGTGTCCTTCATTGCTCTGCCATCTCATCTTTATGCCTCTGCTTCCGCTGCTTCCTCTGCCTGCAATTTCCTCCTACTTCCCCATTCACTCCATTCTCAGCAAGCCTACCTTCTATGTTCTCTCTCCAGGGCTCAGTTCGGTTTCCTCCACTGAGACCCGTTTCCTGCATCCTTCCCACCTCCGGACAGTCAGGCTGTTAGAAGTTCCTTCTCTTTGCTCTTAACTTCAGGAGGCTTATCTGCTTCATACAGTCTTACACACTCGTATCTTACGCAGAGCATGTATTGCCTTGCCTTCTAATGGCTAACTTTTTTCTCCTCTTGTAAAATTCTTGAGAACATTTTTTATCTTAGAATCACTTTTACCCAGTATAGTACCTGCCTTCCATATAGTAGGTCATAAATAAATGATCAGTGCGTCAAATTGGAACCCCATTTTGGGGACAGTTTTTCAAAATTTAAACTTGAGTTTATGACGATAATAATTCAGACTTTCCTTCCTTGGCTTGGCTAGGTTAACTGATGGATATGCTTCATATAATTGCCGTTGAAGTATACAGATGGGAAACCAATATTTTCTTCTCAGTGCTTCAGATATCATATGTTATAATTTCGGTCACTTGTTCAGTCAATAACTCAAAGGATTCATCTTTGCAGTGAAGAAATAAAAAGATCAGACCAAGTTTTATAGTCTATTGACCTCAACAGCTTTCCATGGTGAAAATAACACATATTTATTTTCAGCTCTTTAAGGGCTGAAACTACTTTCTTCATTTCTGATTCTTAGTGCTAGCACACTGGTGGGTGTTATTTAAAGTTTCATTGAATTAATGAGCAAGTAGTATGACTTTTCAAAATTGCCGTGGCCGCTAGGTGATCTATTTCATAAATTGAAGGAGATTTTCGTGCCTTTTTGAGATAATGTGGTCTGTCTTGTTTAGCTGTGTAATAAACTAGCACCCAAGAATAGATTTGCCTGTGGGAGGGTGTCTCAGTTTGTCTTTAATTAAAATAGAAAATATTATTACAATCAAAGCATGTTAAATAGTAAGTAGAGCCGTGATCAACCATATTTGATGACCCATCACTCCGGCCTTCAAGACCCAGTACAAAACACTGGAATTCACTGATTGATACCTTTTCCATTACCCATTACAGTCCAGCCACCTTGGCCATTTTGGATTGTTTCTTTAGCATGCTTGTTTCTGCCCTCAAGCATTTGTTCTTATTTTTGCCCTCAAATCTGCTCAAAGCTGACTTTTTGTCATTCAGATCTCAGTGCAAATCGCTCTTCAAAGTACCTTCCTTAGAGACAAACCTAAGTAGCCTCCTTCAGCCCTTCCCTATCACATCACTGTCTTACTTGCTTTGTGGCATTTACCACCATACAAAATCACCTAGCTTGTTTTCAGTTTCTGGTCCAATGGAATATTTAGAGATTAGAAGCTCCATGAGAAGAGGGTCCTTATTGTTTGTAGCTGCCGTTTCCTTACTGCCTAAAACAGTGTTACTTACTGAAGAAAATGGATTTCTAAATAAATATCAGTTCTGTCTGTTTGTCTTTGTGTGTAAAATGTGACTGTTGAGAGCAGATGTGGTATACTTAGATATAAGTATATCTATAGTCTATGCAATAAGTATATCACATGGTATGAGATTTTGTTCCAAGCCCTACAGCAAAAATCAGTTAGCACATCATCAATGACTCCAGTTAAATATAAGTTGCAAAAGAAGAAAAATTTGTTTTTAGCACCTAATTCAAATTTGGGGGAAAATAAAGCGCTGTGCTGTGAATGCGTATTATCATTTGGTGCAAACTGATCTGATGTGGATTTGAGGTGCATTAGAGGTGTTTGGAATTGAAGAGAAGGGTCTGTAAAGATAATATATTATTCTAGCCTTCAGTGCTTCCTTAAAATCGAAAGTGTGTTCCCTGTGATCCTCCTTTGGGAATGGAGACTTATTCAGAGGGGGCGTTTGCTTGCCTTTGATTGTTCAGCTGTATATCAACTGGTGTGGGTTCAGCAGAGGTCTCTGCCATTTTGCATTCAATCCTCCAGAAAATCACGACCCAAATATCCTACAACAGGGATCAGGCTTCGGTTTAAGTGCTGCTCGCCTCACATACTTGTGTTCTAGTCATTTAGAAAAGTGTGATTAAAAACCATTATGTGCCCTAACAGATGTGACCTTAAAGAGGTTTAAAAAAAAAAAAAAAAAAAAGGTGCAAAGCAATAGTGGTTAGACTAACACCAGGAAAGTATTATAGGAGCTGAACCACACTGAATACTTCTCATTGATTACTACCTTCTGTTTCAAGAAAAATACCATGATGTTTAAGAATGAGCTGCAGCGTTTCTAAATCAGCTCCTTTCCCCCCATCTCCCTGCTCTCCTGGTTCTAATGAAGAAGAAATTAAATGTAGATGGTTTCTGAATTTTAAATACTCTTCACCGAAGAGGATTATTGGATTGTTACCATCTTCATTTCCTCTACTCTCTGATAATTTAATCCATGTGCCAGGAAAATACAAAACAAACAAAATAAAACCATGGAAACCATTTAGAAAATGAGATCCCCTTGTTTGAAAATATTTCTATATAAATATTAAAGCATGCTTAGCAATCTTGGGGAAGTAAGTTAGCTAGTTTTTATTAAGCGTAGTGCCCCTGTTAGCTGACAGGGTCTTGCTAATTCCCCTGAGTGTTCACAAAAGCATCTCAAAGTTTTTGTCTTTAATATAATTCACTATGGCTTGTTCACAAATATGCTGCTTCTGAGCTACCAGTGGTAGAACATGCAACATAAGTTGTCCATACAATAGGAGAGCTTTTGAAAGTAATAATCTCTATTTTGTAAAGACTGGTAGATTATTCTGCTCTTCTCTTTGTGCCTATTTCCTTGACTAAAATATAACCAATGATAACTTTATAACCAATGATATAAATTTATAAGAAATCTCCCAAGCCAACAATAGAGCCTGTCAGCATTGGAACTGGACTACTGAACTTGTCTTCAGTAATATTAGGCACAAAATATATTTGCCCAAAATGTCTACTAGCGATACACACGTGTTTCACCAGTATTCACAGTAAAATTAGGTTATGAGCCCCCCCAAAATATTTATTACAATTATGAGCTGAATAAAATATTTTTAACTTCAATTTTATATTTTCTTTATACAGAAACATAGTTTTACAAGCAATAGGACAATAAAATAGGGCTATTGCATGTTAGAAAAGGCAACTTTGAATGCCTTGTCTTGTAAAGAATAAAACTTAGGGCAAATGAATCCTAAATAATTAAGGTTTTATAAATTGTACAACGTATTGTTAAATTATAAGTACTTTTGAGATTTTATCCAGTAAGAAGATATTTTATAATAAACTTATAGGTTAAAAAATTCTTTTAATGGTCTTCAGTATGTCCTGTGTAAAAAGATGGAGGTGAAAATATTAGGAGGAATTATACCCAAACTCTTGTAAATTTGAATAAATTTGCTGTTTGAAATCAGCCCTCACAAGCAAAGTTTCCTGCCCTTTCAAATAACGACCAATTTAAAAATTAAAGTTTGCAAAATAATAGTCTGCTACTGTGGCAGTTACAATTACATGATATATGATTTAATTTTTTAAATAGTATGTGTCATGAGGGTATAAATCAGGGACCTGTGGAAAAGCATTGTCCTCCATCTCTGCCTCAGCAGAAGGCCATCAAAGAACTGAGGGAAGTCTTTGGGGTTGAATAAAAGGCACTTATCACCTGGCAAACCCCAGCCATCACTGTTCTTCCATTGAACTGAGGATTAATTTTATTTCTCAGTCAGGAAACAGAAACTTATCAGGGAGCAGAAAGGAGCAAAAGATGATGTCTTAGAAACAGGAAGCTAAAGAATTGTTTCCAAATCTCTAGGTACAAGAAGATACCTTCCATCAGATTTCTGGGTCCACAACCTCACCCCACCTGGGGCTCTATGAAAAGCTGGCAAAAAGTGTCATGATTTCACTAGTGGTTCAATGCAGCTCAAAAAAAAAAAAAAAGTGGAGTAGTAAACGTAACTCATTTACACTCAGTATCCAGAAATGATTCAGGGTGATGTTAAGATTTCTAAGGATGCCAGAGCAATATAGGTGAATATGGCGCTCGTAAGGTTTTTTGTTTTGGTTTTTTTGAAACAAGAGTAGACATGTCATGACTTAGGAAAGATGACAGGACTCATGATAACTTCTTTATAGTCCGGAGTCGTTGATGCCAATACACAGGGCCGAGTGAAGACATAAATTTGGAAGGCTTCGTGTTTAATCTGGCTAGACAGCAATGCATTCTTGGAATCCTACTTTTAAGAACTCACTCTTTTCCTACTAAATTTGTATTTCGTATCTATATAAGGGGTATATTCATTCTCTTCAAGGTCTAAAATTTTGCTTAGTGAAATAATTCAGTGAGGCTTTTTGGTGGGAGGGGAGAAGAGATTTTAGTGAGAAAGTGGGAAAAATAGAGGAAGATAAGGGCAGTGAGAAGGTTGCGGTGGAAAAAAGGCTATGTCTGAAGACTGCTGTGTTTTCCTTGGCAAGTCACCTCCTTCTAAACCTCAGTTTCTTCACGTGTGAAATGGAAATAATGATAATGAGTTACCGAGCTATCAACAAGATCATGTGAGATGATGCTTATAAAGGGCCAAATGCAATGTCTGGAATACAGTAGACTCGAAAGACTTGGTTTCAGAAAGTTCCTTTAGAAAATTCTCCATCTGTCTTGACTGAAATGAAGGAAGAGATTTTTTAGTATTACGTTCTCATTATCTGTTTGGGTTCAGATTTGCTTGGAAGCAGCATGGATCTCGATAGCACTAACGTAGTTGTGATTCCGAGAATTCCTGTGCTCACGAGACTAAGAACAAAGAGTGCAAGAAAGAAAATGACCCCAATCAGCTTTAGGGACAGCACAACACAGAAATTTCCCCGTTTTTACAGGAATTAGTAGCACTCTACTTTTATACCCTTTAACTCCTGAAAGGAATGGATAAGCAGTATTGTTGACAATGAGTTATTATCAAGTGCCTTCAGCACGCAGGATGAAGTTTATAGCAATAGGATAATATTTAGACGTAGCTCTAGAATAGGAGAATGAGAAAGTAGGAGGAGAAGGTAAAAACTCTTACATTCTAACCTCACTCTTCTGAGTGGCGGCTCGATCAAAATTTCCTAGGAATTCATCGTTATGTGAAGCATATGCCTACAAAGTGGTGAAAAGTCAGGAATGCAGGCATCTCTGTTCCTCCCCAGCCTGTGAAGCCTTGACTGTATAGTTAGAATACACTGTTATTGTTTACAGAACACTACGTTAGATGTGGAGAAAACCACTTGCCCAAAGATGACTTCTAGATTGTAGAAAAAAATATTTATCTTCTTTCTTTAATAATTATTAGAGATCTTGGAAACGTTTTATCAATGTGTTTTCTCCTAATCTGTTTTTACAACAGACACCAAATAATGTGCTTTTCCATTGGACAGCAAGTTTGATTTTAAACAAAGATGATTTAGGTAAACTTCAGAGTCTCTGTGAAAATATTTTCAGAATATTAATGAATTCTGATCTCACACATTTTTGAACAATACTACTTTTGTGTTTCAGCCAATTTTATCACCTTTAGAGTAATTGTCAATCCCTATAATAATGAATATTTAAAATTACACACAGGGTTTGACATTTTTACAACTTACGTAATATTATTGACAATGTCTCAATATACATATCGACAAGATCATGTGAGATGATGATCCATATATATGATCATCCATTATCCATATATATGAAAGGCATATGCTTGTAGAGGCACAGAGTAATCTATATGATAGTTCACAACTTAGTGTTTAGCGCTTTTTTTAAAGTAAATATATCAGTGTTCTTTTCCTCTGACAATGATGATACTTGTATATGATAGGTCAATTACACTTATAGATAGCTTCAAGTATATTAGCTCCAAGTATGGTAAATGAGAGAGGTACGAGTGAACATTGATCATATGACAGATAACTAGCAACTTACACACATAAATATATTTTTGCTATTCTCACTTTTTTCTTCTTTGTCGTATTTCAGTTAAATGGCGGACTGAAAAAGAAAAAAATAGATGTGAAACTAGTTTTTCAGACCAAGATTTCATATTATTGAAAAAGCTTTGATTATTTTAGGAAACTTTGCACTGATGAAAGAGGCATACAATGACTAAGCTTTAAAAGGATTCTTTAGAATTAAAATACGAGTGTCATCATAAATACTTACACTTACATTGCAACATTTAAGCATTATGAAGAAATCCAAGCTCAGAGCTCCTTGTCTATTTAATGTGGTAAATACTGTTTGAAAATACTTTACAGAAAAACAGTTAAAAACAATTTATTATAAATTAAAATATTTAGCAGCCATGACGGGATCAAATATGGGGGCTTAAATTATTATTTTGTTCTTCAAATAAAGAAATAAATTGAACTGATCATAATATTTCATGTATTTTGATGTGACAAATGACTTCATGGGATAGAACAGGAAACCAAGCTAATTTCCCATCAATTGCTCTGTCGAAGATTGTCCTACTGTAATATTTTGGTTTGAGGACATTAGGACTTATTTCTAGCAGAATTCTGGAGTAGAACTATTCAGTTCTGACATGGTCATTCATTTCTGTCTCAGGACCTAGGTACTTTTTAATAGATGGGATGAGAGAGAAAGGGCTGTTTTGTCTCTCAAGGAATGGCTAAACCAGATGTTGAAAAGGGAGGAGAGATTTTCAAATTTTGGCTGAAAACACCATCCAACGAATTAAAAGCTGACATCCAATCAGTAACAATACTTCCAGCCAGATAGCTTTGAGCCCTTCTGAGTCTGCCTCTGGTCACTTCTTTCCTCCTCTCTGAGGTGACTTTTCCAGGTCACTTCTTGTTGTATATTTGTGGAGGATTTGTGCTAGAAGCATGCAGAACACCATCTGCTCCACAGATCAAAGGCATCCGTCTCTGAAGTTCCTCAATGAAACAAGGGTCAATGTTGGGAAATTTATCATTGGAACCCACTCAAAACTAAATTGCAGATTTTAATGACTTTTCATTTTCCAAAGAATTCCGTCTCCCTTCTAGATAAAAAATTAAAATATAATAATACTTTGGTATTATAATTAGTTGTCCTACAATGTCATATTTTCTATTTGGCTCCTAAGAGAGAAAGAAAATGACATTGCCATGTTTCAGAGACATTTTTGAAAAAGGGCTTTCATTCTGACTTAGTAGGCAAACCCTTTTATAAATATTATTTACATGTAAATAGATAAAAGTCTAAGCTGATTGATTTTCAAGATATAAAGATACGTTTTTGAATGAAGTTTGCCTGTTAGGAAGTTAATCAGCCTTTTTTTAACTCCACAATTTTAAAATATATCTTATGCTCAGAAGATTTATATTGAGCTGAAAATACCAAAAGCTAAGAAACTGAACCCCGCATTTCTGATCTGAGATGGGAATCCACCTGAACTTTCACAGTAATCCAACAGAGGGCAGTGGAATTCCACAGATGAACGTGATTGCAATGCTGAAAACTAGATCCCCAGAATGTAAATCTCTGAAGAGAAATCTGTCTTAACACAGCTACCTCAGGAAAAGGGGAATTATTGCACTTAATTAAAGTGTATTGACACCATATGTGGCCCCTCCTCCCCACGTCTACTTTTTGGATTCATTAATGATTAAAAAAAAAAAAATCAGAGACTAGTAAGGGCAATATTCCCATAGAGTCTGCAACTTAACCCCCAAACATTAATCCTATAAAAATTACACTTAAACAAAAAGCTAGTTAGCAAACAAAAGCCTTTCAAATGAGACAATTTGTGTTCATTATCTCTATAACTCGAAGAAATGTCATTGGACTTTTTTATCAATATTTTTCAATGAGTTTGTATGTTTTTATGTAATATTTAAACAGTTTTGAAAAACGGAAAAGATCTAATTATTTTTGCCAGTGAAGTGCGTGTAAAACTGTGAACATTTTACCTCACCTAAATAGATACAGAAATAATAATTTTACATGTCTGATTCTCCATGTATCTTAAAGTCCTTGATCTTTGAATAAAATACACCCATTATAGTAGAAAATGAAACCTTTTTGTCCTGACTTGAACATCTATAAAAGAAATTAAACTCTTTGGGAAGACGTTATATACCAAAACATCTGATTTTTTCGCTCAGGCTCAGCGGCCATGGCTCACGGGCCCAGCCGCTCCGCGGCATGTGGGATCTTCCCGGAGCTGGGCACGAACCCGTGTTCCCTGCATCCGCAGGCAGACTCTCAACCACTGCGCCACCAGGGAAGCCCCAAAACATCTCATTTTAAGAAGCATTTTAATATTTTCTCCTCTTTATTCCCTTAATTTGCCAGAATTCTTTGGTGTGTGTCTGTGTTTGTGTGTCCTTTTTTATTTGTTTTCAAACTGAGTTTTCACTTAAACTCTTCAAAACACACTTGGAGGCAGAAATATATATATTACTTTCATATTCAATCTGTTCTAGAATTGACACCTCAAATCCGGGTTTTTCTTATGTCCTAATCTTTTTTCTTCATAATTTTTAAGATTATTTTATTTAAAACATTTTTCTCATTGTGAAATATAATCATTGATTGCAGAGCATTTAGAAAATATAAATACTGATGTAAAATAAATTTTAAATGACCCATACTTCTACCTCTCAGATGTATACTATGAGCGATAATTTTTTTCCATATATGTGCACATGAACTACATATATATTTCATGTATGTCAATAGATATCTTTCACACATTATCAATATATATTTCACATATAGTATGTGTATATACACGTATATTTAATATTTGTGTGTATATGTATATATACATTATATTTAATAACATTGTGTGTATACATATATGTACAAATATATTTAATAACATTGGATTATGCCAGTTATAGAATTTTGTAATTTGCCTAACATGCTTTGAAGACTTTCTCAGGTCCTTAGGTTATCAATATATGATCGGTGCTATGAAAGATAAAGAAGAATATTGACTGTAGGTTTTCAGGGATGAGATAAATGTTTTGATGACTATATTTTAACAACATGGATAAGGAAAAGTTTGTGCCTCTCACTTTATAAAGCAATATATATTAAAAACTAAATTTTACAGATGAATGCTTTTGTGTATAATAAAACTCCGTTGATCCTTTTGTTAAGGTAACATAGAACGAATACCATTTTTATCAATATTCAATATTCATGTACCGAAAAATATTTTCAGGTATTTTTTTCTGCTACTCTACAAAACTCAAATGATAAACTGGATACTTCATTATATCATTCAGAATCATACTTTTAGTAACTAAATTAAAATGCTAGGTACACAAAACTTAAAAATCTTACAAAGCTGGGGGAAGCTAATATTAAGGAAAAGCCTTCTTGTTTTACACCTTACCCTACACCCCTTAAATCCTAGTTTTCAAACAGCTGTATGTGGATTCATTTTAACACATTGCTATAAAAAACTTTTTCACTGTTTGTAAACTAACTGTATATTTGACACACATACAGAATGAGTGCAGAATTCATTTCAAATAGTAGTTGCCCTTACAAACTTTGTAAACACTTAGTGTATCTAGATATATATCTATATAAATATCTATTTCTATATATTTATATACCTTGCAGTTTTCAAAGGCCTTTTTATGATTTTTGGAGTAGGTAGAGATATTATGGCATTCATATTCTAACATTATATGAGAGAAAACTTAGAATTGGCTGAAATACTGATACAATATTGGTAGTTACTAGACCACTGTCCCATAGCCAGTGGAGAACTGAATCCTGGTTTTTTGATGTATACCCAGCTCACTCCACCACCAGATGATATGTTTGTTCAGCCTACTGAAGTCTTTTCGTTTGTGTTTCTAAATGATTGCCTAAACTACACTTCATATATAAATACATCATAGATAAGTATAATATACATGCATATATACACACGTATCTATGTGCATATCTACCTATCTATCTATCTAGAGAGGGAGAAAATACAAAGAGTACATAGAGAGCATACAAATGAAAACACCCGACTATATATACATTGAACTATTTTCAGTTCATGATTAGTCTGAGAAAAAATAAATAACAACTTTTAGAATCCTACATTTCTTTACACTCTGGCCTATGGATTTCTTTTTTAAACAAAGAAAACATTTTCAGCCTTAATCATAGCTCTGAGTAAATGAAAGCGTTCCCGCATATTTGAATTTCACAGGTTTTGTATTTCACACTGGGAGTCAGGCTTTCACAGTTTTTTAACTACCTTGAAACCTTGTTAACTTTCAGCTGAAATTGCTGTTTAACAATGTTCTGTTCTTGTGGGAATACAGGATCTTTGAGAAAGCAGTTTTGAGGAACTCTAGTCCCAGAGCAAAAGCTACATCTAAAACTGGGTAGAAACAGAGCTCGCCGGTAGGAGTAACGTCGGCTTGAAGGGCAACCAACCTGTAGAGACGGACACTGGGGTGGAACCAAAATGAGCTTTCCCCAGAATAAGAATTAAGTCAGTGTATGATAACGCTTTCCTGACTGACGAGGATAGGGCCAAGCTCTCTTGCTGCCGATTGCAGGGTATACCAGATGCTTGGAATGGCCTCGTCTGTTTCTGTCCTGTGAGGAAGGGGTAGTAACTTATTGGTGACTCCTGGGTAATCAGTGCTCTCCATCTGCTCCCACCTGGTCCTTCTCAGGACAGCAGAGCACGAGAGAGTATGAGTCTGCAATAGAGTTATCCTGCAGCTGGGAGCTAAGTTACAGTGTGGAAGGTATTAATTCTAAACGAAAATGAAAAGCCAAGCTGGGGACCACCTGAAGATTTCAACAGTCAATAGGTAAGGAAAGGGGCTGAGGCTGTTTCTCTTTGAAGTCCACCAAAGGGGAGAGCAGGAACAGAGTGGAGACTGGGCAGGAATCAGAACAATTAAGGATCTGTGACGAGGGATTTAGATCCCGAGAGTAGAATGTCTTAGGCTCTAAGGATGTTGTTTCTAGATTTTTAAAAGAAATGTGCTATGCTCTTTCCCTCAAACCATTTCTTCTAAACCAGTGGTTCTCAACCTGGGATGGTTTTACCCCCAAGTGACAGTTGGCAATGTCTGGAGATGTTTTTGGTTGTCGCACCTGGGGGAAGTGGGGGAAGGGGTGCTTCTGGCATCTAGTGGGTAGAGACCAAGGATGCTGCAGAACAAACATCCTACAATAAACAGGATGATCCCCTGTATAACACAGAATTATCGAGCCCCAAATGTCATAGTGCCAAAGTTGGGAACCCCTGCTTTAAGCTCACTTTTCAAATCATAAGACAATGTCTAGTAGTTAATTGCAGAAATTATGTCAAAATGGAACTACGTAGCCTTTGACCAACATGCTGACCCGACATACAAATTCATAGAACTACGAGAGCATCAAAAGCCTGAAATGATTTAGCCTCGTGAAGTCTGGACAGACCCATTCTCCCATTTGTTATTTCTGTGTGTTTTTCAGGACTTTATCATTCCCTTTACAAATGTTCCCCTTCAAGAGAAAACTCTAAACAGGGGTCTAGGATGCCAATTTCCCTAAAAATAAATAAAACAAAATAATAGAGACATTTCAAATTAAGTAAGGGCAAAAAAAAAAAAAAAAGCTATAAAATGTAAGTGTGCCTGGTAATGTAATATAGTTCTTTTCTTTCCTTTTTTTTTTTTTTTTTTAAGGTGCCTATTGAACTGTAAAAGAAAAAGGCATTTGGTGGGTCAGAGTTGCGCTGAATTCCTCATCAGAGGGTTTCCTCTCCTAGAAAGCTTTGTAGACCTCTGTGAAACAGACACAGTGGGGTGTGAAACTGTCAAAGGCAGACAAAAGGCTTCCAAGGGGCCTAGCGTTGCATTAGAAGGCCCTCGTTTTCCATCTCAGAATCGAGTTTGCCTGCGATGAAGTCTGTTTTTTTTCTGAAAGTTGGCAGCTGCTGACCAGTAAAATTTGGTCTTTGCCGGAAGTCTTAGCTACAGCGGGTGGCAAGGGTTAATATTCAACCCACCACCGCATTTTGCACAATCTCCCGGGAGATCTCTCAATGGATTTCCACTGCCACTGGAAATAATGGATCACAGCTGCAGCAGCCCTGGTAACACTTGATATTCCCATCACAGGCGGGCCAGCGCTTTCAGTGGAAATGAGAAAATCACTAAGGCTGGGCTGTACATTGTGCCCAGGGTCAAAGTTCCACAGTCGCCACCTCAAAGGACCTCTCGGCCCGAACCCCCAGCCCAGGTTGCTTCTGGATGGGATCTTGGATTCATCATCTCCTCATTTTAGGAAAAGTGCACGTGGGCAGGAAGGTAAAAGCCCCGTGAAGAGCTGCAGGGAAATGGACATCTCCGGTGGACAGGGATTTGATTTCTGCTTTTCACAGAGTTTTCATCTCCTTAAAGGGAATCTAGTGGTATTCTTTCCAAGTTGAGGAATAAGCGGCCAGATGTGTACTGTGGTTTAAATGTAGTGAAAATGTTTCTCCATTCCCCATGCCTCCAAATCCCTCTCATCCAGCGGTCCTCATGCTAAGAGTCCATCGTAACAGATATCATTCTCTTGGGATCAAACTTTGTTTTTGTTTTCTTTTGTTTTGTGTTGCGGTACGCGGGCCTCTCACTGCCGTGGCCTCTCCCATTGCGGAGCACAGGCTCCGGACGCGCAGGCTCAGCGGCCATGGCTCACGGGCCCAGCCACTCCGCGGCATGTGGGATCTTCCCGGACCAGGGCACGAACCCGCGTCCCCTGCATCGGCAGGCGCACTCCCAACCACTGCGCCACCAGGGAAGCCCTTGGGATCAAACTTTGAATGGCAGGAATAGCTGGTGAAAATGCCTCCAGAGAAGGATGGCAAATCATTATTTAGAAAAGTCCTGACGCAGGGCACTTGCGAAGATTCTGAGACTCTTCGTGTATCTTCCCCACTCTGATCATCTGATAAATCAACATCTACTCAGGCATTCATCCATAGACTCAGTGACTAGTTTATTGAGTCCTTCCTTCACCATTCATTCATTCACTAGAGAGGCTTTTTTAATTTAATTTTTATTTTATGTTGGAGTAGAGTTAATTTACCATGTTGTGTTAGTTTCAGGGGTACAGCAAAGTGATCCAGTTACATATCTACATATATCAATTCTTTTTTCACATTCTTTTCCCATATAGGTTATTACAGAATATTGAGTAGAGCTCCCTGTGCTATAGAGTAGGTCCTTGTTGATTATCTATTATCTAGTTTATATATATATTGGTGTGTATATGTTAATCCCAACCTCCTAATTTATCCCCCCCCCCACCTTTGGTGACCATAAGTTCATTTTTGATGTCTGTGAGTCTGTTTCTGTTTTGTAAATAAGTTCATTTGTATCCTTTCTTAGATCCCACATATAAGTGGTATCACATGGTATTTGTCTTTGTCTGTCTGACTTACTTCACTTAGCATGATAATCTCTAGGTCCATCCATGTTGCTGCAAATGGCATTATTTCATTCTTTTTTAGGGCTGAGTAATATTCCGTTGGATATATGTACCACATCTTCTTTATCCATTCTTCTGTTGATGGACATTGAGGTTGCTTCCATGTCTTGGCTATTGTGAATAGTGCGGCTGTGAGCATAGGGGTGCATGTATCTTCTCGAATTATAGTAGACTCTTGTTGCTTGTCAAACTTTTGCTGGGCACGGTGCAAAGTCTATGGCTTAATGTCATTTTTACAGGCACATTCTTTATTCCCATCAGCCACTCTGGAGAAGCAACCACTCAGGCTTTCTAGATCCTACAGTGATTCCAAACAAGCCCAACCCCCCCGCACCACTGCATTGCAAACTATAACTATATATATAAAACATAATGTTTTATTTTATACTTTGTATGATGTATTTTTCAATGCTATATATTGTGTATCTATATGTACATATATCTTCATGCATGTAGATAAGGGAGCTTTGTGAGACCTCCCCAGGAATCTCACAGTCCTCAGCAATGCTGAAAATTGGCTGGGACAGCATTTTAAAGTATCAGGAAACACTGGGGCTACTCAATGATGTCATGGACGTCCCTTGAGAAAATGTGGTCATTAAGTGAGTTGCATGTGGTGATAAGAAGCCATTAAAATAAACAGAACTTCTATATAATTACTAAATTTCCCAGAAAAACAATTAGAGTGCTTGAGACATTCTGTGTCTGTCTTCCACCGAGTTCAAAGTTTCCACTCCGCCCATTTTCTGAAAAGTGCTTGTTGAAATTGCGCAGCATAACCAAAAGAGAAGAGAATCAGAGGCCCCTCTGGAGTATCTGACAGCAATTTTTGCTATGTTTAATTTTCTTTTAAACAGTTGGGACCTCTGAAATAAAATGGAACAAATGGACATTTTCTATGTGAAAAAACGTGATCGCTTTCAAAGCCCTTTGCATGATGCAAGTTCTGGGTTGTAATGCTAAAACAGCAACTTTGTATTATAATAAGTCATATATATGGGTGTGTTATAGACTATGTATACATATTATGTAACAGAGTAGTTTATGTGTGTATGTATAAACTCTCATAACTATTCATTATCTTATTTCTTTCCTTAAAAGCCAAGCTCCTAGCACCTGGAATTCCAGGATTAGAAATAACATTCCCATGAATCCTTATGAAAATGTTGGAATGGTAAACATGAAAGCATTCCCTGGAGTATATTTTCATGTGAATTAAATATAAAGGGAAAAAAACTGGATAGATTGAATTTGCATCTTTAAGACTAAGATGGGAGTGGCAAAGAGATGGAGGCCTTGAGAAGTTAGGAGAGGGTATTTGAAGGCATGTAAGTCACGGACACAATCCATGGACTTCACAAGTTTGCTCTGGTCCTGCCTCACTGACTGATATTCTATGGGTTCTTTGATTTAAACCCTAATCAACTGTTCCCCTGTGTAAGGAAAAAAAAATGTATCCCTGGACTCTAAGCTAATTTTTTGTAAATTAAATCCTATTCTTCTTTAGGTAGATAACTATATCAGAAAAGCTTTATTTTTAAAGTATAATAAACGATTAAATTATGTCAACCCGAGTTACATAGCAGGGCTCACTCACCTGATGGCTTGGCTATTTTTGCTGTCTCAGAATGACCCCCTTAGGTGAAAACGACTGTCCTCCTGGCCACCCTAAAACACTTGAGCTTCTCTTTCTTTGTACTCACATAGCATCCTCTTATTGCAATCATGGCATACATTTCCATGTATATTAATTTTTATTTACACTTGTTTTGCCTTTACCTCTAGAGTATATGCTTCTAGAAGACAGGGGTGAGTTTGTCTTTATCCAAGTAGCATCAGGATCCTCTGACTCAGTGCCAACGCTGAGTAAAATTTGTGAGATGAATAAGCAAAAGAATGAATGAATGGGTCATTTGGCTATGATTTGTGGAATGTCCAACTAGAAAGATGTACTTATGCTTTCCTAGCATATCTGGCATTTAAGAGACATGCTTATAGCACATTATACATCTCTAAGGATACAGAAGATGGAAGACATGACCATTCTCCTAGAATGTCGGGGAGGAATGTCTGGAAAGCTCTCATTTTATAAATAATCTACCAAATTTAAACCTTGTTCAAGTGTTTATAACAGAGAACATGTTTTTAGTGGTTGCCAGAGAGCAATGACTTCTAGCATCTATTAATATTCTGCCAACTTTTGGTTACTAAATTTATCATCAGGGATGAATGTTATTTTCTGCACCGTATAGAATTGTCTGTTAGAACTGAAACTAAATTTAGAGAAATAACATACAGAATTATGTGTAGGCTTCACTCGTATGTGTATAAAAATAAATACCGTGTGTGCATGTACTCACGTACTTAATGTGGGCCGTTATTTAATGTGGATAGACCTCTATTATTGATATTTTCACTAACAGAGGGGAGCAGAAGCATAGATAATTTTAAAAAGATCTGTGGTTCTCTTCAGAATGCATTTTGAACCTTTAGATTTTATAGGTTTGTGTTGTTTTTGAAACCAGCTTTAAACAAAGTGATGAGGTCACCTCGAAGACCTAATTCCAAGTGAAGCTGATCATTCTAAAGATCCCCCCATACTGCCTCTAAATATCAGAACCTGTTCCATGTTGAGAATAGGGAGCATCTTCTTCCCTCGGAATACTGCACAGCATCAATTTATGACTCAAATTCTTCTTAGAATTAGGACATTGAAGGGTCTCGGTTCTATGGGAACGCCTTTACATCTTTAGTTAAAATAGGACTAAATGAAGTACAAAGAGATGTTGACAAAAATCAAGTCCCAGAGAAGATACAGTAAGTCCCCTACACACGAACCTTCAAGTTGCAAACTTTCAAAGATGCGAACGAGCATGCCGTCAACGTCAGGCGCGAGTGAAATTGCACTTGCCCTCCGTCTCCTGTTGCTGGCGATCCTTCAGCTCTACCGTCTCCCACCTCCCCTCCCTCCTCCAGTCAGTAACTCTTCTTGCCTGTTCACTCGATGCCAGCCCCTGTATGCCAGCTGTTGTACTATATACTGCTGTACTTTTCAAGGTACTGTGCTGTAAGATGAAAAATATTTTATTTTTTGTGTTTGTTTTTTATGTGTTATTTGTGTGAAAAGTATTATAAACCTATTACAGTACAGGACTATATAGCCGATTGTGCTCGTTGGGTACCTAGGCTAACTTTGTTGGACTTACAAACAAATTGGCTTACGAACGTGCTCTCAGAACGGAACTCGTATGTAGGGGACTTACTGTACGTGACTACGTATTCTCTGTCCCTTGCTAATCTCCTTGGAGAAAGCAGCTGCAGACCTCCCGTGGGAATGGGCAGGGCTGCCTGGCAGCTGGGGAGCACCTGTTGGGCTGGGCTGGTGTTTGGGGCTGGTGTCCATTCTGATTGGACAGAGCATCTGTTTCCGATTGGCTGTTGCCCACGCTCTACCAGTTCTTAAATACTCTCAATATCAACCCCGGGAATAGGTAACCATGCTGTATTCTTGATACTTGTACATTTCATCAGTGTCCTGAAGAAGGTTCCCTGTATCAGAATTTGACTGAATGAAGGTTACATTTGGCCAGTTCCAATATGGAGGGGCAAAGGATGCAAAGCTCTGTGAAATAGATGTCTAAGTTTCAGAATACTTTTAAAGAAGGTAGATAGAATGGCAAACAACACAAATTACTGATTAACAAATTTATGTTAAGTACGTCAGGTAGGCGGTATATCCATTATATGACTCCTTGGCAAATCAGTGCTGTTAATGACTCAGAAAAGTAAGGATCCCAACTGGAGGTTAATATACTTTACTTAATTATGGATTTTCATTTTTACAAAGCGTCCTTTTTTTCAAAGGTAGTCTAAGTGAAATTACATTCCTATCTGTATTTGCAAAGAATACATGAATGGGGTAAGAATGAAGACTTCTCCCTATTTCCACTTCCTACTCTTGTCCGAAATATAAAATCAGGAAAAACAGGGAGGCAGGCAGTTCCAGGATAAGGAGTGGCGATAACCCTGCGTAAAACTGAATCCACCTCTACCTGACATTTGACACTCACTTGAACAAATAAACGAATAATGGCACTTCACAACTATTTTTTTTTTTAAGTCAGGCTGTGAAGGTACGCTTAGTGGCTAGACACAGCTGGAAATAATTGGGAAACAGAGTATAGTGCAAAAGAGTTTTTAAAAAAACCACATGGTCTCAATGATATTTTCATAGTGCTCCGAGCAATTTTCTACCACCGGCAAATGGTTTCAAGACTCTCCAGCTCAAAATTACCTACAAAACACAAATGCCAAAAAAGGTAAACTGCAATGCATTAGGACAAAACAACCAGTAATTCTGAAGGAAATTCCTTGTCAAAAATGTGAATGAGGCACTCGGTGGCACAAACAGCCACGGCCCGAACTTTCATCCAAATTGTCACTGTGCCGCATCCACTGCAGTGCAGAGGGTAAGCAGTGATTCACACACGATGCTGAGAAATGCACTGAGTCACCTGCCTCTGTTTATTTCTGCGGATGCTGGTGGGGAGGAGTTCTCGAGCAAGCCGATGAAGGTGTTCCTGTAAGTGAATAACTGTCTACTATGAGAAAACTTGTGTCGCAATAGGCAAAGCCTTTATTTCTGGTGACAGTGTGAGTTTATAGACATGTTAGTCAAAGAAAGGCTTACAACATCTTTCCCCATAATATGTCCTATCATGAACCACCTACCTACCAGCAATTCAGAAGTTAAAAGTTTTACCCCTAATTTGTGTCTCCAGTTTTGCTCATGAGTGATAGTGACATGACTTCTACTGAATTGTATTCTATAGGGGCATAATGCCATACATTTCTTCCTTTACGTTTTTTAATCATGAAACAGAATGATGTCACGTGATGATGTCATCGATGATACATCAGTCTTTCTTTAGCCAGTTAAATATATCAGCAACTACTTATTTAACTTACTGCACGCAAATAACGTTTCTAAGCTCTTTACATGTGAAATTCACTTACACTTCGTAAAAGTAACTTATTTTCCCCATCTCACAGATAAGAGCATCATGTTTCAGACACAGTCAGCAGACGGCCCAAGATGATACAATTTGTTGTTCTGGAATGGGACTTTTAATTTCCATTTTCTTTTCAAGTACATGAAAAATAGACATGTCAGAAAAGAGTAAACCTAGCGTAGGAGTTCATTATTTTTCATATTAAGACACCATAAACTTGCATTGTTGCAAACTCTTGTTCATCTCTGTGAAGGCCAGATACAAAACCCTAACAATTTCCTAAATTAAAGTGTTTTCTTGTTTTGCTACAATGTAAACAGGACGGAGATTTGGGACTGGATCAAAAATAATGCAATATAAGAGGAGATGATTAAGACGCAAGATACCCAGAAACCACTAGGGGATGTTCAAAACGTGTGAGATGTTGGCAAAGCTTAGCAGCAGCACACATGGATACAGCCAGAAAGCTTCTCTAAAGTTTCTTCCACTAGGCAGATGCTAATTGAAGAACATTTTAAGACCTCTTCCTAAGAGCTTATATGCTTCCATGTAGTCATAATCTACTTACTTCAGTTTTCAAAGACAATTAAGAGCGGTTTTACCTCCATGAAAAAGCCAGTTCTCTGTATTCTCAAACACTTTGGATAAGGGTGATGTGGTACCAAGAATTGGCAAACTACAGACTCCAGGCCATTTTGATCCTTTTCCTGTTTTTGTAAATAAAGTTTTATTGAAAACCAGCTAGGCTCATTCATTTATGGATTGTCTATGGTGGCTTTCACTGTGCAACAGTAGAGCAAAGTAGATGCAGCAGGGACCATCTGGCCACAAAGCCAAAAATATTTACTGTCTGGTGCTTTACCGAAAAGGTTTGCCAACCCCTGACCTAGATGATTGTGGCATATGTTTTAAAAAAAAAAAAAAAAAAGGAGAAGAAGGAAAATAAAGACTACTGAGAACTTAGCCTTAGTAGACAAAGGGAGACAGAGTTGAAATTTCATGCTCCTTCCCAGACAGTGCCCTGGTCCCAGTGGCATGCCATCTGTCATGGTACCATCATGACCATTATTGCAAAGGACACCTATTTAGCCTAATTGCAGTACTGCCACAGATGGAATTTGCAGAAAGAAAAGAAAAGTTGCCAGAGTCTGTTAGTTTGAGATAACATTTTATTGAATTCTCATCCTATTATAGAATTTCAGCTCCCTTACTTCATCTCTGCCCAAACAGTCAAACTCCTTCAGTGTTTTTAATAAGAGGCAATTATTTTTATAGGATTTTAAACAAATCTCTGTGGAATTCATATATTTTTCAAAACTGTCATAGATAGTATATTTTAGTACAGAATCGTGTTGAGTTAGCTATTTCACACAAAAAAAGGATGTTAAAATGATTGAAATCATGGGAGAAAAATCACTAGTAGACACATACAAGTGACTCATGTAGGCATCATCTCTTACTATTTAAACTGTGGCACAGAAAGGTTGAATAACATGAGGATTTAGGATGCTTTATCTCTAGCTGTGGATACAAATTAGCACTCTAGGACTTAATGGGGAATTTTGAAGTAAAAATGCAAGGAATGATCCAGAATTCCAGGGACTTAACGACCGAATGCCACCAGGTAGCTCAATATTCTGATAATTTAGCTACCAAACAGCTCAGAAAACTTTGGGGGGAATGATAAAATTATATTGGCACCTAATTATATAACCAAGTTTGTTATTACATACATTAAAACTTTGTATGGCTCAAATCATATACCTCCAGGTATCAGCGATATAAACATTTGCTATAACATGGCTTGGTCTACTAGAAAGCTATTAGACCTGTTTCTAAGAGAAGTTAAAGCAGACCCTGTAACATATTTGTGAAATAATGGGTTGACATACTTAACCTGTAATTGCTTTCTGCTATCTAACCACTATTTTTATGTAACTTGGGTACCCCAAGTTTATTTTTAACAAAAGGAGTGTCCTAAAACGTATTGGAGACATTATATCATTCAGGAAACCAAGCAGAAAATTAAATTAATTTGCTTTTAGTTTGTCTTTTTAAGCTATTAATTTTTTCCTTCACCTATTTGGGCAATAAAACTGCCCAGTCATCAGTAAGACACACAAATACATGTAATCTATATTCTTTAAATATGGCTTATACTAAATGAGATTGAATTCTTTAATTTTTCTGATAATATTAAAATTACCCCATAGAAGACTATAGAAGCACAAAGGTGAATAAATAAAAATATACATTCTGATAAATGCTTGTATTCAAATATGATGCTTCCACTTACTTGTAAATGCTAATTAAATAGTTGGAGGGGGAATGGGATAATATAGAGATTCTGTTAACACTGTTTTTGTCTTTGAAGACACACTGGCAAATCAAGCAAAAACATTTGAACCTTTGTCTGAATGAGCGTAATTTAAAAATCTGTCCATTTTCCAGAAACTAATATGATGAGTTGTGTGAACCTTTGGTTTGATGTTTCATTGACCACCCAGACCAAAGGCAATTTATACAAATCTTCTGAGATACACCCATCCATTAAAAGGCCACAAAACAAAATGCCAAGTAGCACACCCCAGTCAGAGTGGATGCAGTCATGTCCTAGAAATTATTCGATGAATCGTCTATTTCTGGTTTGTGAATGAGCTATTCTGTCTCAGTTGCTCTTACGCTTAAAATAGGAAGAAAATTTCCACACCCAGAATCCAGTTACTGTGCTGCTTATTCTCTCTGCAACTAGATTCCAGTCTCTGCCCTTATCTCTCTTTCTGCACCTGGAGACCGACCTTGCAGTATGGCTGTACCTGAGCTCCTTGGATATTTAGTTTCAGGTTGGGTTTGGTCAATGGACAGCGCCGACAGGAAAAGAAAGGCAGAAAGAGAGAGACAGTCACGTTTCTCTGATTCTTCTCAGCTGGGCTGCAATATTGGCGATATCTATGTCCCTCTACCTATGGCCACAGCTCCTAAGGGGTGACCCCTCTGCTGTGGCTATGGGTCTTACCAGGTGCAGGCAATGCCCTGCTCTTGCTTTGCCCTTTCAGGCTTGGAGATGGGAACCACTGCAAAGCACTGCTCATCCATGGACATTTCAGCATCCTTCAGTGGCCCCTGACACCCTTCCCACACCTCTGTAAATAGATGCTCCCTTTTCTTTCTAGCTTTATTGAGGTATAATTGACAAATAAAGATTGTGTGTATCTAAGGTGTACAACATGATGGTTTGGCGTGTGTATACATTGTGAAATGATTACCACAATCAAGGTAATTAACACTTTCTTCATCTCATATAGTATCTGTTTTGTGCGTGATGAAAACACTTAAGATCTACTATCTTAGCAAATTTCAAGCACACAGTAGAGTATTATTAACTATAGTCACCATGGCATACATTCGATCTCTTGAACTTATGCATTTTATAACTGGAAGTTTGGACCTTCGACCATCATCTCCCCACTTCCCTCACTCCACCTCCAAGCCCTTGGCAACCGCAGTTCTACTCTCTGCTTCTGGGACTTTGATGTTTTCAGATCCCACATAAAATTGAGATCATACAGGATTTGTCTTTCTCTGTCTGGTTTGTTTCACTTGGCCTAATCTCCCCCAAGTTAATCCATATTGTTGGAGATGGTACAATTTCCTTATTTTTAAAGGCTGAGTAATATTCCATTGTGTATGTATGCCACATTTTCTTTATCCATTATTCATCAATGAACACTTAAATTGTTTCCATATCTTTGCTATTGTGAATAATGCTGCACTGAACGTGGGAGCGCAGGTATCTCTTTGCGGTCCTGATGTCATTTCTTTTGGATACACACCCAGAAGTGGGATTGCTGGGTCATGCGGTGGTGTGTGAATAAAAGGGACTCTTGCATACAACCGGAGTGAACGTAAATGTGTACAGCCATAGTGGAAAACAGTAGGGAGATGCCTCAAAAAAATCAAAAATAGAACTGCCAAGTGATCTGGCAATAATACTTTTTCACATAATCCTTTTGAGCGTATCTTTTCTTCCTGTGAGGACCTGCCTAGAAGAGGTATCACCCTCCGACAGTATGTTGCTACAGATTTCCAAATATCCACAAAACGAATTTGCTTTTAACAATGTATCAGTAAAGATTAAATGTAAGATAGATAAATAAAGAGAAGAAATGTTGCAGGTTAATTCAAGTTTTGTTAAAACGGAAACAGTGAGTTCAGTGTGTTGGTGGGGCTACTTTGTAAGGCATTCTTTGGGGATGGTGAAGGTCCTGTTTCTCAGGATATTTTGAAGTCTTCCACCAAAGATTTGATCTCAATTTCTAATAAATCTATTGAAAAGTGAAAGGCCACAAAAGCCAGTAACAGAAAAGACAACACCCGCTTTTGCCCTTGATGTGTATAGAGTAACTAAAAGATGTTTTGCTCTCAAGAAGCATCCTCTTGCAAGTCACCAGCATTTTCAGCCTGCTGACACTGCTAAAACCATACTTTGAAATTTAAAACTGAGAAGGAATTTCTTTATTATAGGCAACATTTTCCTCTTTCTTGAGGCTATTTAAGCCATCATATTAGTGAGTCATGAGCAACTGAGGACCATTTGGAATTACCTGGAAGAAATGCATTAGTTATTAATCCAGATAACCTCTGTATACTTAGATAAGCCTGTGACCCTATCTATATCTATTTCACATAGGTCAAAATTTTTTTTTTTTTTTTTTTTGCTGTACGCGGGCCTCTCACTGTTGCGGCCTCTCCCGTTGAGGAGCACAGGCTCCGGACGCGCAGGCTCAGCGGCCATGGCTCGCGGGCCCAGCCGCTCCACGGCACGTGGGATCTTCCCGGACCGGGGAACGATCCCGTGTCTCCTGCATCGGCAGGGGGACTCTCAACCACTGCGCCACCAGGGAAACCCTCATAGGTCAATATTTATATTGATATAACATCCCTGTGTGCATAAACCATGTATCTGTATCTATAAAATGTTATATAGCTAGGGAATGGATTGCTAAAATATTAAGAACAGTAGTATAATAATAAACTTTTTGGTGGAAATGGACCAAATACAATTACATCTGTGTTTTTAGCTTTAGAAGACCCAGGGAGAACCATGCACTGACATATATCAAAATTGTAAATAAATAAAAAGTTTCACATGACAACCATATAAATTAGTTTCACTAAAAACCAGGTTGATCTGTTACTTTTTCTATAAATGTATCCCTCCATCCGCAGCGTAAAATAGTAAAACCTGTCCACTGTAAAACACTATTGTAGTTACTTTGCCAGCCAGAAACACACATTGAATGTGATTTGAGTTCTTGAAAATCAATGGAAATGTGGTGCGTGAAAACTAAAGGTGTAAAGGTTGATAGTTTGACAGCATAACAATTGTCATTTTGTGGAGACTGTATACAATCCAAATGTAGATTTTGCATTTATTACATTAGTCACCCATCCCACTGCTGAAAGTGAAATGGTTACAAATGGGTTTCATCAAATATTATACCTTCTATTATACTTAGTCCCAACCTTAAAAAAGGCTGACTGACCCAATCAATTTGCAATGTTTGCATTATTAAGAACATATTCTCTTCATACCATTGAGAAAAGCATCTGTAGATCAGGTTCTCATTCCAGACCATTGCCTCTGGACAAAGCTTTCTTCTTAACAACATAAAAAGTAAAAAATGCAGAAAACAGTGAGTCCCAGAAAATTCGGTTTAAATGCCCAGCATTCTTTTAATAGAAATTGCAGGTAGAATTTCATCTGTATTAGTCAGGGTTTTAGAATAGCAGGTAGGATGTGTATCTAACTGTCAGATTTCTATGAGTAATTCAATTGGCATGGAATAAATTTGGTTATATTTGTGACTGCTTGGTATTTCAAGGTTTTTTTTTTTTGGTTTTTTTTTCCATTGTGGAGATGGACCCAGATCTAAAAACCATAAATTGTGGCAATATTCCCCCTCTGATGACCTAACTCCACCTATCTCCCTCAATAAGTCCCACTTTGAAAAACTACAGTATATTTTTGGTTATGTACGATCAATTGAACCCACATATTTATCATTTCTTCCTCCCAAAACTCCACAAATAAGAGTAAAGGAGGGACGTCCCTGCTGGCGCAGTGGGTGGCAATCCGCCTGCCAATGCAGGGGACATGGGTTCGAGCCCTGGTCCGGGAAGATCCCACATGCCACGGAGCAACTAAGCCCATGCGCCACAACTACTGAGCCTGTGCTCTAGAGCCCATGAGCCACAACTACTGAAGCCTGTGCACCTAGAGCCCGTGCTCCGCAACGGGAGAAGCCACCGCAATGAGAAGCCTGCTCACCGCAACTAGAGAAAGCCCGCGTGCAGCAATGAAGACCCAACGCAGCCAAAAATAAATAAAATAAATAAATTTAAAGAAAAAAAAAAAAGAGTAAAGGAATAGGGACTTCCCTGGTGGCGCCGTGCAGATTCTGCCTGCCAATGCAGGGGACACGGGTTCGATCCCTGGCCCAGGAAGATCCCACATGCTGTGGAGTAACTAAGCCCATGTGCCACAACTACTGAGCCTGCACTCTAGAGCCTGCGAGCCACAACTACTGAGCCCACATACCTAGAGCCTGTGCCCTGCAACAAAGAGAAGCCACTGCAATGAGAAGCCTGCACACCACAACAAAGAGTAGCCCCCGCTCGCCACAACTAGAGAAAGCCCGTGTGCAGCAATGAAGACCCAATGAAGCCAAAAATAAATTAATTAATCTTAAAAAATAAAGAATAAAGGAATAAAAAGGACATAATGGAGGAGGCCAGCCTACAGTATCGTTTCCAATGATCCCTGCTTCCTGGTCTTCACAATCTGTACAGTCTCCCCATATTGCGCCAAGGTTGGTCTGTTTGACCAATATCATACGGCAAAAGTGAAGTCGTGATATTATGTTATAGAAGAATATTGGCTCTCTTTCTCTCTCTCTCTCTCGTCTGTCTTTCCCTCTCTCTCTTTCTCTTCCGTCTCTCACTCTGATGAAACAGTCTATTCTGTTGTGAACAGCCAAATGGAGAGACTTAGGTGGGGAGACTCTGAACCTTCTGGCCAATAGTCAGCGAGGAACAGAGGTTTGCCTCCAACTATGTGAGTGAACTTGGAATGGGTTGTTCAACCCATTTGAGCTTTCAGATGACAGCAGCCCCAGATGAAAGCTTAACAGCAATCTCATGGGAGACCCCAAGCCAGCACCCCCCAGCCCAGCCACTCCCGGATCTCTGAGCCCCAGGACCTGTGAGAGATGATCAGTGTTTGCTGTTTTCATCAGCTGGGCCTAGGGTCCTTTGTTACACAGCAATGGACAACTAATACATAAATGTACAGTGAGCAAGAACTCAGGAGTGCAGTTCACAAACAGTGGATAAAGACACCAAAAGCAATTCAGATGCTAATTAGAGGCTTTTGCAGGAGAAGTTAGCAGTGAGGATCAATCTAATTCATGTCATAGCACTGCAGAAAGGCTCGGGAATCGGAGTCACGAAATATCAAAGGAGTTGACAATAGAGCAAGAGGGTAAAAACAGGAGAATTAGAGGCAGGTGTGTATACAAAACAGCCTGATCCCAATATTATATCCTCTACCTAAATGAGAGAAAGAAGATTCTGTGGAGGCAACAAACCAGAGAGCTCCAGGCTGTGGGAGCAGCTATAGTAGAAGGTTGGTGAGAGGTGATGAACTGAAACCAGGAAGGACAAGGGAAAATTCATGCATCAGATAAAATAATGCTTTCAGTCCCCTTCTGACTCTCAACTCAAGCATATGTTATCAAGGGCTATCTACCTGCAAACGCAGAGAAGAAAGGTTTTGATTCCTTCCAGGAAAACACACACACACACACACACACACCGTGCGCGTGCGTGCGCACACGAGAGAGAGAGAGAGAGAGAGAGAGAGAGAGAGAGAGAGAGATAAAGAACCTATTGTTTGGAGGTCCCTGACAGAACACCAGAACCCCACAAGTTGATAAATCCCTGACACACCAGTTAAAATGAAACCCACCAGTTGATAAGTCCCTGTCACAAACATTGACATTCCAATCAGCTTTTCAATGCTTTATGCTTAAATATAAATGGAAAGTTACTTTTTGTCAGACATTAGAAGAAAGCTTAAACACCTAAAACACAGAGATTAAAAAAAAAACTGTTAAAAGAATAAGTCAGTGGAAATAGATACAATACAGGAATTAGAGTAAAACTTTAAAAACACATAATTTGGGCTTCCCTGGTGGCACAGTGGTTAAGAATCAGCCTGTTAATGCAGGGAACGTGGGTTCGATCCCTTGTCCGGGGAGATCCCACATGACGCAGAGCAACTAAGCCTGTGCGCCACAGCTACTGAGCCTGCGCTCTAGAGCCCGCGAGACACAACTACTGAGCCCACGAGCCACAGCTACTGAGCCCGTGAGCCACAACTACTGAAGCCTGCGCGCCTAGAGCCTGTGCTCCACAGCAAGAGAAGCCACCGCAATGAGAAGTCTGCGCACCGCAATGAAGAGTAGCCCCTGCTCACCGCAGCTAGAGAGAGCCCATGCACAGCAACAAAGACCCAATGCAGCCATAAATAAATAAATAAATAAATATTTAAAAGAAAACAAAAAACCACATAATTTATAAATTTAAATTTATAAGAGGATATAAAATATTGAATCTATACGCAAGAACAGGGTGTAAGAAATAGAGAAAAATAGTTTTGGCAAATAAAAATAAGAGAGTCACACTTCTTGAAAATAAATAGTAGGGTGAAAAAATAACTTTGAGACAAGTGTCGGAGAGTAGAACAAAAATTTTAAATGATCAGTAATAACAGAGGAAACATAAGAAAATTAGAGAGTTGGTACATGAGGTCCACAGTCTAGCTAATACGAGTCTCATAAAGAAAAAAAAAAAGCAACATGAGGGACGTAAATTATCAAAGATCTGTTAGCAACAACAACAAAAATCTTTATCAGAATAAAACTTGAAATGCAGCCACTATTTGTTTTGTTTTGTTTCTGGTTTTGCCACCCGTGTGCTGAACACAAGTGTTCAGGGTCTAGCCATATTTACTTAGGTCCAGTTTCTCATCAGTCAAGTGGTAAAAGTTAATTTCATATTGGGAAAAATGTTGGAATATACAACATGTGATGCAAAACATCCCTTCCCACTCATTTATCTATGTATTTTTTCTTCCCTAAAGTATAGTACATGCCTAATGCCTTCTCACATGTATTAATTTAATGAAATGCCTCTTTGCAAGGGTTGCTTGCTAATGATAGGATTTGAGTTCTGGCAGGCAATATTTAGGGTATTTATTTTTAAATAGGGATAATAGGTGTATTTATGGGCAAATGGTCCCATTTCCCTTAGAGAGTCATGGACATTTTTTGAAGGTTATTTTCTTGTAAGTATAAGCTTCTTCCTGGGTGTAGAGCCATTAAGAGTGAATCTAATTTCAACTCACATGTAACATACCAAATATTTGCATTCACAGTGATCTATTTTTTACCAAAGACCGGTAGTCAGTGTGGTCGCAAGTCTATGAGCTGTGCCTGGAGTGGAAGGAAAATATGTATAATATTTACATATATAACTTTTGATATGTTTATATTAAATATTTAATAATTTAAATAGTCAGAGCAGTAGTTTCTACTTTTTAAAATAGTATAAAGACCAGTGACAGTGACAAAGTATCTATTTCTGCCTTGCCTCTAAAGAAAGCATAATTAATCTTTCAGAAGACATTTATTAACCCAGAGGATGATTTCCCAATGTGGAATCCACCTGATGTACTCTTTGGTCAATATGTGTTTAATTCTGACCTTGGAGACACTACCTCATAAGGCATAGACCAACAGCATGAAAATGACAAAAGAGCCTCTGAATATTCTTACTGGGGATGACAGTCCTGGGCAGGGTAAAGCCATAATGCCAAGGTCAGTGGTGAGACACTGACTTGGCCAACCTTCGCCAACTTAACCAAGCGTGAAAACAGGTCTCCAGCCAAGTCTGTCGTGGTGGCAAAGGAAATTCGGAGAAGGCTTCACTCCACAGTTGGCTTTGAATGAGCAACAGTTGGTTAGCGCATCGTGATTACGAGAATAAGACCATGGACGTGATCCCAGCCTCGTCCAGTTAACATCATGTATTTCCATGACCACCAACTGCACCATTAGCCTTGCCAACAGTATTAGAAATGCTCAAGTTTGGTTACCAGGACAATTGAGCAAGAAGCAGCTCAGTATAACTGTGCTCAAAGCTGTGGATAAAAAGACTTTGATGACCAGGTCAGCGTGATTAAATTTGTATACATCTACATTTTATCATTTTTCTACCTATACTGAATTTTATCATTTTAATTTGGGCTTAGATTAAGATAATGTATGAATGGGCAAGGCAGCAGTCTAGGTCAATAGACTGATTTTTACCACAGGGACCCATGGGGAAGTTCCTGGAATTTAGAAGATGAAATTCCCACATTCTGCATGCTTCGCTTTCCTAGTTAATGTCCAGCCGAGTTACGGTGTGTAGGAGAGTCCAAGTTTTCAAGTCAAAATCTTCACACTCATGATTTTCAGAGGTGAAACCATATGATTTAGAGGAGTACAGACTCCAAGTCTTCCCTCCCCTCAATTTTCCTGATATTTAAATCATAAAATAAGGGTAAGTGGAGAAACGTGTTGATATTAGGCTCCTTTCAATCAGATGACAAAATAGCAATTTGCAAGCTGTGAAATTACTTTCAGAGCCATGCAAAGGTACATGCGAGTTGAGGACAACAGCTGTTCTAGGTGGTTTCTTTGCTGAGAAATGGTGCTGATGGAGGTGTTGCAGTGACTAGAGATGACAGTGAAAATGATGGTGGTGTGGGTGTTGGTGATGGAATGGGTGGTGGAGGCAAGGATGAGGGAGATGGTGGAAGTCTTGGTGCTGATATTAGAGGTGGGGATGGTGCTGGAAGTGGTGCTGATGTGGACGGTAGTGAAAAGGTTGTGGTGATCAATTATGGCGGGGGGGGCTGTTGATGGCGAAGCAGAGGTGATGGAGGAGGCTTTGATGGCAGAGGTAACGGTGGCAGTGGAGATGGTGTCAGAGATGGATGTGAGGTGTTTGGGTTGGAAATGGTGGGCGTTGTGCAGGGGATGAGTTGCTACCTTTTTCTGAGCATCTCTTTTCTGTGTGAAAAGGACAGTGTTAGAACTCAATCTTCTGTTGCTGCCATAACAAATCACAACAAACTCTGCCACGTGGAACACTGATTATCTCGTCGTCCATCCTCCAAAAGTCCGGTCTGACTCTTCTCGCTTCTCTTCTCTCCAGGTTTCACAAGTCCAAAATCAAGGTGCCAGTTGTCTCTGCTCTTAGAGGGATGCTGTGGGAAGAACACTTTTCGGAGCTCTTTCAGGTTCCTTGCAGTTGGAGGTCTGAGGGCCCCGTTCTCTTGCTGGCTTTCAGCAAGGGCTGGTCTTTGCCCCTGGAGGCTGCCCACACTCCTTTTCACTGCAGCCCCCCTCCGGCCATAGTGGGTCAAGTCCATCATCCTTTCAATCACTGTGCTCCCCTTCTGCCGTATTTCTCTGACTGCTGCTTTTGCCTTCCTCTTCTGCTGCAAGGGCTCATGTGATTACATGGCACCTCCAGATAATCTAAGATTATCACCCCATTTTAAAGTCGGCTGATTATTATCTTTAGGTACACTTGCACGTTTCTTCACAGTAGTAACTAGCCTGGGTTAGTGTTTGGTTGACTAACAAGGGACAGGAGACTTGGGGGTACATCTTGAGAATTCTACTATAAATATAAAATCTCCAGTACCTCCCTTCAGTTGAATGGATCTTCAGTTTGCCAAATGGACTGGAAATTAGGTGATCTAAATTTTCATTGAACACTCAAAGAGATTGCCTTCTAAATGGTCTCCCTAGTTTCAGTTACATAGCTATGAGAGTCAGCATCTCCCTGGACTTTTATTTACCTGGTATCTCCCTGACAGATATTATCCCTGAGGCCTTAAAGGTCAGCATGCCAGTCTGGAACCATAAACCTTCCTGATACATTTTTCTTTTCCTGACCTCCCTATAGGACTCGCCTGCCTCATTTATTTTGAACCAAGCATATGCTTTTTTGTACTATTATCTATCGTACATATATTTTTGTCATGTCCCATAGATTCTAACTTCCTGGGAATTGGTGTCATATTTTATACTTATTTTTCATCTTTGCACTACAGAGGAGTGGAGAAGGAGGTATTGTCTTAATAGCATCACTAGTATAACATTAAGGGCACTGGGTGTTGAAAATTTTGTTGTTAAAACAAAAGATTAGGACTATAAAATCTTCATGCACCCTGGGAGAAAGAGCCTGAGCAATAAATAAGACTAGGGGGGCAGCAAACAAACAATAACATCAACAGCAAAACCCAAATTAAAAGCCCTGCCAATTTCCCTTGTGTCTTTTTGTGAAATCTCCTCCATGACTAGATGTTTGGATGAAAAAGCATTATTTCCTTACATCTTCTCTGTAGTGATGCCAATGCCCTTCAGACAAAGACCTCCAGAAACTCAGCTGTAGTTAAACAATTTGGGTTTATTTTTTTGTTGCAGAAAAGAAGACTGTGTACCATGAAAAACCCAGGGGGGTGTTTCAGTAAGAGGGTGTTGGAAAGAACCTGTTGCAAGAATTGGGCTTTTGTTGGGTGCTTTAGAGAAGGGCTAAGGAAGAAAGAGTTTGCTCTAAATTAGATCAAGCAGGACCATTTTATGATTATCTCAGTAAATCTTACCTATAGAGGAAAGCTTAGGACAAAGTTCAAGGTCTAGTGGGTAAATAGCTGTCTACCATTTTAGCCAAGAGAGGGTGCTGTTTGGTATTTTGTGCGTGGCTTTTTAAAAATCTGTGCTTTAGCCAAATGATGAAGTGTGAAGTGGCTTTGTTTGGACCCTTTTGCATTGGTCTCGGGGTAACCTTGCCTAGGTCTGGCATTCTGTAAGATGGGTGATGCTCCACAGAGCGTCATGGGCTAGTGACGTGTCCAGGCTTCCTCCTGGATGTCAGATTCACTTGTTTTCTTACTTTCTCAGAGGTATACCACTGGTTTCATTTCTGAACCCAAGAAAAAGTTTCTTTATGGTTATAATGAAATGATTCCTAATATAAATTGTATTTATTGATCTTTTCTTTTCTAATTTTCCAGTTTGTTTCCTTTTATTTTTTAAATTCTTTTTCAAATTCTTTTCCCCTTTAGCTTATTACATAATACTGAGCAGAGTTCCCTGTGCTATACAGTAGGTCCTTGTTGGTTATCCATTTTAAATACACTGCTGTATTTATTATGTATTTATTGATCTCAATTCCAAAGTACTGTTTATAAATATAATGATGATGGTGATGATTATAATGGCATTAATAATAATAACACCAATAAAAGGAAAGCAGAGGACATGAGATGGGAGATGAGGGAGGGGTGAGAATACCTTGGCGAGTGCTAACCATGCCCCAGCAACTGCTTTATCTTGTCTAATATACACGGAACCATTCGGGGTAGGTATTTATTATCTGCATTTCTCATATAAGGACATTGAGAGGCCAAAGTTTGGTTAATTTGAGGGAGAGAGCAGCTTGTAATAAGTGAGTGTCTTTAGTTGATTCCCCAGAAGCAGAAGATTCATATAAAAGTTGGGTTTTGCGGGGAGGTATGATTGACATATAACATTAGATTAGTAGAATGCATGTTTTCTAAAGAGTCTTCCCCAGGAAATACCAGTGGGGACTTAGGGAAGTGAGATGGGGAAGGCAGGAAGGCCAGGCATTCAACAAAGCCCCGCAAAGAGACTCAAAAAATAAATAAACAAAAATTTTAAAATTATTCAAAATCACACACACATACACACACACACACACACACACACACACACGTTTCCAGGAGGAACAAGAAGGTCCATGAACTCCTAAGGGATGGAAAGTCTCCTTGTCCACAAAGTGGGAGTCTGTGGTCCAGCAGCTCTCAAATGTCAGCGGAATCAGCAACGCCCAGAGAGCTGGTTGAAACACGGAGCTTCTCATTTAGTAGGCGTGGGGCGGGACTCAAGAAGTCTTATTATTTTTAACCAGTTCCCGAGTGAAGCTGCTACTCTAAGGGCACCACACTTTGAAAAGCACTGATACGGACTGAGGACAGCCCTTCGGCCAAAGACACAGATGCTGGCTGTGGGGAGGGAAGCGTGGGGGCTGGCAGCAACTGCTCCGGCTTGGACCTCCATCTTTCTGTACCCAAATCTGGCCTCTCGATGTGTGTGGGATAAGACTTCTTAACTGGGTAGCACAAGAAGGCACGGAAGAAACCTATTTGAGCCTTGTCTATGTTCACTGAAGGTGAAGCCTCAAACTGCACAGCTGGTTTAGAAGACGATTAGTGTGAGACCTAGAGTAAAATAAAAATATGCATTTATATACTTGGCGTTTTGGTTGGCACGTCGTGTTTTCCTCCGTGCTGAGGCCCTAAAACCATAGCTGCACGTTTTCACTACCTTTAACCAACTGGTTCTAGCTGCCAAGTTCCAGAAGAACCACTGCCTTCACAGTATTCTCTATGCTATGGATCTCGATTTAGTTTTAGTTTCAAATAATTATTTTATTCAGTAAAGGTGATTATTTTTAAGTAGCTAACCAAACTTGATTTAATATTAATGATGTTCTAAGAAATATCCTATTGATACATTCACAATTCATAGATTAGTTTTGGGATACCTTGTTCTAAATTTTGGGTTTGGGGAATAGGTCGCTCTACCCAGGACCATAAAAAGCTCCATTTCTCCTGTCCAGGTTTCAACCAACGAGAGAGTTCCTTGTCACACTGGGAAGAGCACAGGGAGAAGGAATGTTTTGGAAAGAGTTGAGGATGAAAGTGGATGCAAGTCCCAGGCTCATCTGTGTTACACTTTTTCCCCATGGGCAGTCAGGATAATTCTTATTCTATGTTGACTCGGGCCATACGAGGGCTTTCCATATGTTTACACACAAATCTTCACTGCCCCCAGTGAGGTAACTACATCAGGGTCTGGCAGAAGTAAAGGCTGTTCCATGCATTTTTCATGAGAAAAATTTCAATAAAGTGAAATAACTCGGTGTCCCAAACACTATGCCAACAAATGACAAGAAAGCCTGTTTACATTTGGATTGTGTAACCAGCAGAGCTTGGATTTCCTACATTCCAAGGCTGCCAGCCAGCCCTTTCAGTTAAGCCATTAAAAAAAAAAAAAAAAAAAAAAAAAAAGTTCAATTAAAAAAATAAAGAACTGTTTGAAGAACTACCTGGGAAACATATGTCATTAGAAAATTTTATTTAAAAGGATTTTTTGAAAAACAATTACGATCATATATAGGATTTCAGTTTATACAGGCAAAGTTCGTTGGGACTTTGACCCAAATTATCTCAATTATTTATATGTCACAAATACCGGAAATATCCATATAGTTGAGGCAAAAATGGTTTGTTCTTAAATTTTCTGAACAAGAGTCATTCTTCCATACCTACTAAACACTGTGTATAATCCTATAATCCTTCAAATGTACTGAGAAGACATAATGTTAAAGTAAATAAATAAATACATGATAATTGGACTTGCAAGAGAGAACATAAATATAAAATATTTTCCAGTGTCAGCTAATATTCTTCTATAGAAAGTCGTGATTTTCAAAGTCTGGTCTCTACATCAACGATATCCACATCACTTGGGAATTTGTTAGTATGCAAATTCTAGGGGTCCTTCTCCAGACCTACAGAATCAGAAACTTTAGGTTTAAGGGCCCAGTAATGTGTATTTTAACAAGGTTTTCTGGTGATTCTGATGCAAGTCAGAGACCCAGCAGATACGACTTAGTGATGAAATGATAACCATAGAACTCAGAATAGTGGGTAACACAGTGTGGTACCACAGCAGAGGTGACAATTTTATTTTATTTTATTGTTTTTGTTTTATGTAAGCATATGCGTAAATAGAAGAAGAAAGAAAAGAGGAGACAGAGAAAGAATAGAGAATTTTAGCAGTATTATAGGCTATTTATTTTTGCCACATGGTTTTCAGTTTTTTCCCAAGATTTCTTCATTGAATATGTATTCGTTTGGTGATTAGAACTATGTTATTAAAGAGAAAAACAAGAGGTATCGTTGGGCATATTGTGGCACATTTAGAAATTGTGCCAGGTTCCAGCGCAGCAACGTACAAAGCAAACATCATCAAGGGTGTAGCAGATGCACGTGAGCGGCTCTGTTCTCTTCATAAAGTATGGAAACTGTCATCACACAGCTTATAACCACATTTTCACCTGCTCTTATGGTAGGTGTTTTAAACTGCTGGCACACAGCTGACTAAGACTCAGGGAGACCCTGGCTGAAAGGGATGCTGCCGCAGGGACTTTCTTGTTCACGGTCCTTCTGGGAGTCCAGAGGCTCTCTTGCTCTGGTTTGCAAATGGAGGTATTCATGGCTTCTTTGTTAGACCGTCGGATACTTGACTGTTTTTTTTTTTTTTAATGACTGAGATGGTGAATACTTACATTTTGGGAAATATCTGAGGCCATCCTTGGAGAGTTGAGAGACAGAAATCAGACAGGTCTTTCGGAATGTCTGACTTGGTTCTATGCTGGAATTGCCAAGGAATTTAGAAGCAAATTCTGTCCTCCGAAGTGTATGAGGTTTTTTATTGCTGCTATAACAAAGCGTCATAAACCTAGTGTATCAAAACCACACGGATTTATTCTCTTACAGTCCTGGAGGTCAGAAGTTCTAAATTCAGGGAGCTGGTAAGGCTGCTTTCCTTCTGGAGGCTCCGGGAGAGAATCCATTTCCTTGCATTCTCTAAGCTTCTAGACGCCGCCTACAGTCCAGGGTTCATGACCTCCTTCAGTCAATCTGACCTCTGTTTCCACCACCACATCTCCTTTTACTTTGACTCTCCTGCCTCCCTCTTAACTTGTGAGGACCACGGTGATTACACTGTGCCCACCCATGTAATCCAGAATAATCCTCCCATCTCAACACCTTTAACTTCATCATATGTGCAAAGTCCCTTTTGCCATGTAAGTAACATATTCACAGGTTCTGGGAATTTTAGGACATAAGCATTTTGGGGGAGCCATTATTCTGCTCATCATACAAAGGAGGAACGTTCTCAATGCTGAATTAGGTTGTTGTTTATCCACGGAGCAAAAGAATATTGAACTCCTCCGATCCCTGTCACATTTGCAAAACATGGAGAGACAGATCTCAAGGGCTGTATAACTATTACCCTTGACAATGACAAGGTCCAGGCAGCGTGCTAGTGAAGAAAACCAAGCTTATTTGGTGATATTAACTTGAATTTACAAAACTTTGTGAATTGAATAAAATAACACTCATGTATTTACCTATTATAAAAGTTATGCATTGTGATTAAGCATTAACATTAATATTAAAAATGCAAATTAAAAAAGAATGATGGTCTCTTGGATATTTATATGCATGCTATTTTTTGTTTTCACAAAATTGGACTTTAACGCACATCGTGTTTTGCAACTCTTGTCATGACTTTCTTGTAAAATCTTTTCTGATAGTATTATTCATTTACTAAATTCCACAAAATTATAAATTATTACATAAGTTATCCACTACTATTGGAGATGTAGGTTGTTTGAATCTTTTAATTACATAAAAAATGTTATGTTGAACATTCTAGCAGGTAAATATCTATCTGTGCATATTCATGATTATTTCCAGGAAGTAAAATAACTAGGATAAAGAATGGCTGAATATTTTTAAAATACTTACCTCCCTATTGGTGACATCAATGCCTTAAAATCAAACAGACGTGATAATAGAAAGACAATGCTTGGGGCCATCCCATTAGCTTTATAAGAATTTTTTCTGTCACTTCTTCGGAGATAGAAATCTCATAGTCAACTGCATTAGTTATAGAATAGAGCATCTATACTCTAAAGAGATGGTAAGTAAGTGTATTTAGGTTCTAGGTCTTTAAACAGCCTTCATTTAAAATGCATGGCATGACTTAGAAAAACAAATTTAAGGTTACCAAAGGGGAAAGGTTGGGAGGGATAAATTAGGAGGTTGGGATTACATATACGCACTACTATATACAAAATAGATCATCAACAAGGACCTACTGTAGAGCACAGGGAACTCCACTCAATACTCTGTAATAGCCTATATGGAAAAAGAATCAGAAAAAGAATAGATATATGTGTATGTATAACTGAATCACTTTGCTGTACACCTGAAACGAACACAACATTGTAAATTAACTATACTCCAATATAAAATAAAACGTTTTAAAAATGTATGGCATGTCATTTCATCTCTATGGAGAGGGACTACTTACTGCACTTTGCTATGAGTAGAGACAGCTCTCAGTGGTGAATGTTAATCAGATTGGGAAAGGTGGACAACTCCAGGAACTACCAGCAAAAGCATGGGCCGGACTGAAGACAAATGAAACTTTTGTTAAAGGAAAATATCTACAGGGAGAGTTTGCAAAGGCATGAAAAGTAAAGTTAATGTTCATCAGTGTAGCCCAGTCATGAGCTGTGGCTACTCCCCTGCAGATCTACATACCTGTAAGGAAGAAAAAAAATATTTTTTCTGACCTTGAAGCTTATGATCATTGAATGCTGAAACCTTAGAAATCATTTGGATGACATCTGTCGAAAATTACAGGATAAAAATAACAGCTAACTGAATGTTATTCTGTATTCCAGATACAGTGTTAAATGCTTATGTACACTGTTACCAGTATTCCTCACAGCATTTTTAGGAAGGAGAGATCCCCATTCTACAAATGTAAAACTGAGGCTAGAAGACTTAACAAATTTAGAGCTTGAAGATGGTCATAGAGTTAATAAGTGTTGGCCCATGTCTGAATAACACCAAAATCTATCATCTTAGGTGCTTATTTGGCTTCAGGAAAGTAAAAGAGAGAAGTGTGTAGAAAGGAGGATTTTGAAATTAGTTAATGATTAAATCATTTTTTGAACTATTTGAACGATGATGACATACTCATGATATAAGAGAAAGAAGCCAATCTCTTTTTAATATAATGTGAAAGCAATTTTTAGATCAACATGAAAGTTTGCAAAAGATAAATGTGTGTGTCTGTGTGTGTGTGTGTGTGTATACACAGCCTTGTATACAGCAGTGGTCTTTGAATGATGGAGTCATAAATGATTTAAGTTTACTTCATTATTTTGCATTTTCTATAATGAAGATGATAGTCTATTTTATAAGTTCCTTTTTAATAATCAACAGAATGTGTAACCATTTATTTCTAAAAAAACAGAAAGTGGGGTGGCTGACTGAAAGCTTTATTGAATTTTCCACAAATATGCACAAGGGAAAGTGATCATTTTTCTAATTAATAGTACAGATATGGAGTTAGACATAAATTCCTTCTGTGCTGTTTTTAATTTGTGAGACAATCAAAGGTTACAATGTCTAAGAAGAATTAGGACAAATCAGTCCATGACATACTTTATCTTTCTCTTGAAACAAATAGTAAATACACACATGCAGGAATAAAACATTAACCTTACACTGAATTCTTGTTACAGAACTCAAACAAGCCTCCTGGAAGCTGCTACCAAAGATTTAAATTACCAAATATTTTGCAACAGTCAACATAGGTTGAGATCCAATTCTCGGAAAGTTCAGGGGTTTTGAGCATGGGCCACCTGTTCTCCTTGCTTGGCCCTGTAACAAACCTTTCTCTGCTCAAAAAAACAAAAAAAACAGACTCGATTCTCTTAACTTTAATCTTACACATACTGTAGTTGCAAATGGCTGAAAACACATTGCTTTTCAATCAAATCAAAGTAGACCTTGGGATCTAGCAAATGTCTGGAACAAGTAGAAATGGCAACATAAGCTGAAGTCCTGGGCTTCCTTTGAGATGTAGACTGCCTTTGAACACTATATTGGTCTCAGTTTGGGAACTGAAAATCACTTGTAATGAATTCAATGCAATTTCTGTGAGTCTGTGAACTCATAGAGTTAATGCAGGTAAGGTTATTTGTTTTCAATGAGCCATTTAATATCATGAAGGAGGGTTTTTGTAATCCCTAATTAATTTTTGCCCTAAGCCCACCAATTGATTAATAACCCAGGGGAGTGAACAGGCAGCCTCCTTCCCCTTCCAAATAATTGCTACCCCAGTAGCAATGTCACATGCAAAACCACCACCGTTAAAATAATAACAAATCTGGGTAAATGACGATGGCCTTAATGAGTCAAACAAATTTCAATTCTTATTGATTAATTGGTGAAATTTATATCATAACCACTGCAAATCTACCTTAAATAAATGTAGGCATGGAGCAGGGAGCTTTGATTTTTATTGAGGCTACTTCAACTATCCAAACAAATGTTTCTTTTCTTCATGGGCAGAATATAACATAGGCCTGAGCAAGATGACTGACTACTATATTTAACTCAGACAAATGCATAACAAATCACTATTCTGCAGTAAGAAGGCACACCTCATAGGCTCCTGTTTCTTTCTTTCCTTTTTTTTTCTTTCATTGGGGCCCGGATATAAGACCACAGCCATCTAAATAATCCTCCAGAAATAAACCAATGAAATTGTGAGTCTGACAACAGACACAGTATTATACCTGCAGCTGTGAAATGTTTCCATAGTCCAACCGCCTTTCCAGTAAAAATTTTATCCTGGGGGAAAGTCAGCAACTAAGATTTTAACTACTTTTCTGCGATAGAAAAGTTTGGAGTAATTGAGCCTTCATAAATTTCAATGTTTATGGCCTTTATTTTTCTTACAGAATTACCCACCCATCAAGTATATTGTGAAAATACTACCGCTGTATCACTATGTTCCCATATAAATAAATTCTTTAAAAAAATTTGGATGATGAACAATGAGACTACCTCCTAAGAAAGTACAGAATTCCAAAACAGTTTTCTTGTTTTCTATATTACTTGCCATATTCATAGTTGTTGAACGAGCGTTTCAATTACATGAATATTGGAAACTAAAGAAGTCTGTAGATGTTTTGGCCAATTACCTGAACTGTGCACATTCACTAACTAGCCTGATCTGTTTTGATGGAATTCTAAAAGGTTAGAATGTTTGGACCTTGTATCCTTCCTGTTCTCTTTGCAGAAATAGTATTTATTTCTGCACAGCCAGGAATATATGAACATATTTTCAATGGATACCATGCTAATACTGGGATTATGACATAGTGAACTTATTCTTTGCTACCCAGGAATCTACACGGGTATTGGAAAGAAAGATCATTTACAATACATAGCAAGCGACCTCTGGAACTTTGGTGGGAATATAAGTAGTTACAACTGTTAAAAGGAAAATTTGCATTACTTACCAAATTTTAAATGTGAGCACCCTAATATACTAGTTCCAGTAATACATCCATATACATGTGTGTGTAGCAAAATTGTATAATGATGTCCACCATGATATTATTTGTAATGGCAAAGAACAACAATATATGAAAGGATTGTCAAAAGGAAAACGTTTATAATCTTTGCTTATCCTGAGTTCTTCCAAAGAACACAGCCTGAGGAGATGGCTTGCCTGTAGGTTTATTTTGGGAATGGATCCCAATCAGTGGGAGTGGAAACAAGGGAGTTAGAGAAAAGGAAGGGACATATTATTTCTTTTTTTTTTGCAAGACAAAACCAATTTATTGTTTTGTTCTCATCTCTCCTCAAATGTAGTGCTTTTTTTTTTTCATGGAAAGGCATTTTATTTTAAATACAGCAGTGTGTACATGTCAATCCCAGACTCCCTAACTATCCCTTCCCCCCCACCCTTCCACCCGGTTGCGAAAAGTTCGTTCTCTAAGTCTGTTAGTCTGTTTCTGTTTTGTAAAGAAGTTCATTTGTATTTTATTTTATTTTTAGATTCCACATATAAGCGATATCATATATTTGTCTTAACTCTGTCTGACTTACTATTTCTAAAGCATGTTATTGATCTTGTGGTTTCCAGGGCAACTGCGTATCAATCCTTCTTGGGTACCCTCTGAAGAATGTGTAGAACTGGCTTTGGTATTATTTCCTGGGGGTTGGAATCTGATACTTGTGGCCTCCAACACTCATGAGTTTCCCTATGGGGTCTCAGCTTCCTTGCACCTCCAAGTTCTCTCCTTGTAAGAATTTCTGAGCAGTTGCCCACGGGCCTCCAACATGGTGGCAGAGAAATCAAAGGGCAGAAAGGGAAAGTCACACAGTGCAGTGGAGCTAAGGCTCAGCCTGTGAACCACAGAGCAGATTCAGCCCTGTTTCCGCTGTGTCCCACAAACGCCGTATGTTCATTTTCATTCAATTAAAAATTCATTGGCCTTTTGATTTTCCTTTGACCCATCAGTTCTTTAGGTGTATTATTTAACTCCCCAAATTTGGGATTTCCCAGATATCTTTCTGTTATTGATTTTTAGGTTGATGGTGTGGGGAGAGAAAACATGATTTGTATGATTTCACCGCTTTTTAAAAAAAAATTTTATCTTATATTGGGTTATAGTTGATTTACAGTGTTGCGTTAGTTTCAGGTGTCCTGCAAAGTGATTCAGTTATCCGTATACACATATCCATTCTTTTTCAGACTCTTTTCCCACATAGGTTATGACAGAATATTGAGTAGAGTTCCCTGTGCTATACAGTAGGTCCTTGTGGATTATCTGTTTTATATATAGCAGTGTGTATCACTTTTAAATCGAGTGTTTAATGGCAAAAAAGTATAACCCATCGTGGTGAATTATCCTTGTGCATTTAAATGTGCGTTCTGTGTATCGGGTGGAATGGTCTCTAGGTGCCAGTTAAGGTCAAGTTGGATGATAACGCTGTTCAGGTCTTCTATGTCCTTTTAGGTTATCTGATTAATTTATTATTAAATTCTGAGAGAGGAGGGCTAAAGTCTCCAACTGTAATTGTAGATCTGCCTCTGTCTTCTGTTCTATCAGTTTTTACTTCATGCACTTTGAAGCCCTATTTTGATGTATATATACATTTAAATTATGTCCTTGGTAAATCAAACCCTTGACCACTTTGTAATGTCCTCCATGATTTCTGGCAATGTTCCTTTTACAATGTCTACCTGATATGAATAGTCATTCCAGCTTTGTTTTGACTCTGGTATGATTCCTTTTACTTTAGTCAGTCTGTTTTATTCTTGTAGTGGATTTTTCATGGACAATACATAGTTAGGTCTTACTTTTTTATCCAGTTTGATCATCCTGTCCTTTCGTTCATTATTTTTGCATAATTCTTGGATGTTACCTCTTCAAATTCTTCCCTCTTCTGGATCCTTAATTACACCTATGTTAGGCCATTCAGGATTGACCTACAGCTCTTGAATGATTTGTAGTTTTCCCACATTTTTTTCACTTTTCATTTCTGTTTCTTTCATTTCTGTTTACCTGTCTTCAGGTTCACTAATTCTTCCTGGAGGTGTCAAGTTGGTTATAAAGGAATGTACAGCTACAATAATTCAGTTAGTAGACTACGTCCTCAATATTAAAAGACAAACCAAAGCTTAAATATCACTCTTCCCCACTCCACGCACACCATTTTTGTTCAGATTCCAGGAATATGGAATAACTAATACAATCATTTTAAGTGTCTAGAAGCGTCCATCCTAGTAAAAATTAATTTACACCTGAAGATGCTTTGTTGAAGCTTTAAGAATATTTGCCAATGAGTATTTTAAGCTCTTCTGTTAAGATTCACTTCATTTTTGTCATATGGACACAACCTCAGTTTGACATGTCTTAGGTAAGAGCTACCCACATCCCTATAAATGTTGATATGGCATAAGTGAGAGGTCAGTGAAGATTTTTCAGCCTGCTTGAAGCCATAAGTATGCATATATGAAAGGGAAAGTATTTTTTTTTAATTTTTGAAACAACAAAGAAAGGGAAAATAGTAAAAATGCTGCCCCAGAGGCTTGTATATTTTTAAAGTGCCTGGTTATCTTATATCTGCTTGTCTCCACCTCCATTCCCATATGTATTTTCTAGTTACATATTTGTTGATGTTATTCGTTCTCGACATTCTTCCTTTTAATGAATTAAATATCACCAGTCTGATGGCTGTTATTCTGGGGTAAACTAAAAACACACTTATTATGAACATACTTGATTTATTATAGCCCCAAAAACAATCATGATAAAAGATGGCTTTCATTACCTTAATCCTCACCATTAGCAGTTTCAAATACATTTTGGTGAAAAAAAGGAATTAGGAGTAAGTAAATAACAAAGTAACTTTCCTTTGGGTTTTGGAAAAAGATAGACTTTCATTCAGTTCACATTTCACACTTTCTCATGTTTCTTCTTATACCTGTTTACATATTTGTGAGATGGCGGACCAGGGCTTCGGGGTAAAATATTTAGCTATGGACAATTTTTCTCTGTGCAAATCCATATGGCCCAGTTAATACAGTTATTGACTTAAATTTGCATACTTACTCTGGGAAATTCAAGGATTTTCTAGGAATTCCATTTGCAAGCATGTTTGGGTGTCCTATGGACACACAGAAAAGAATTTGGAGGGACTTGCCTCGTGGCCCAGTGGTTAAGAATCCACCTGCGAATGCAGGGGACACGGGTTCAATCCCTGGTCTGGGAAGATCCTACACGCTGCAGAGGACTAAGCCTGTGTGCCACAACTACTGAGCCTACGTTCCATAACTACTGAAGCCCACGTGCCTAGAGCCCGTGCCCTGCAACGAGAAGCCACCGTAATAAGAAGCCCGCTCGCTGCAACTAGAGAAAGCCCATGCGCGGCAACGAAGACCCAACACAGCCAAAAATAAATTAATTAAATAAATAAATTTAAAAAGAATAGAATTTGGAGCCGTCACCAAGCCTACTGAGTAACCCGGTTGGGCATGACCATAACTTGGATCCTATGTACTCTAAGCCAAGGAGGGGCGTACCTGGCCTCTGAGCTCAGTTGACAGTCACTTATGAGGCTTAAGAATTTGATGTTATGTAGAATGATGTAAAAAGATCTTCTTATTTCAGAAGACAATGAAAATGATCCAGGGAAGATCATTCTTATAATACTGATGTAATATCGTGGTGGCATTAGAGCTAGTGGGTGTATGAACACTCTGTAACAATTGCCTTTTACAGATACAAGAGGAGAATGGCTCTATACAAAAATAAAATCTTTGGGATACCCTGGTGTGGCTTTGGGACACCCTGGTGTGGCTTTGGGACACCCTGGTGTAGCTTTGGGACATCTGATGGCCACATCGTTAGGAAGAGGGTGGTGTCAGACACAGAGTTGGGGGTTAAGTATTGCCTCCTACTTGGAAGCCCCCTACATTTGAAGCATTACACCATGTTATTCCTTATTCCAGTTGTCTATTTTTGAGTCGCAAATAACTCCAAATATTAGGGGCTGAAAGCAATACCACTTATTTTGTGCACATGTTAAGAAAGAGAGAACTGTGGCAACTCTCCCTCTTTTATAAGGACATCAATCCTCTTGGACAACCCCCTCCCATGATCTAGTGACCCTGACCTAATTACCTCTCAAATGCGTCATCTCCAAATACCATCCTACTGGAGGTTACTGCTTCAGTATAAATTTAGAGGAGACACAATTCAGTCCATATCAGATATTGACCTGTAATTTTCTTTTCTTTTAATGCCTTTTATTGGTTTGAGTAGTAGAGTCATGCTGGTTTCATAAAATGTATTGATTAATGCTCTCTCGTCTTCTATTTTTTTGGAAAGATTGTGTACTATTTGTATCACTTCTCTCTTAAATGTTCTGTCCAATTTACCATTGAAGCCACCTACGTCTGTATAGTTTTTCTGAATATGTTAAACTACAAATTCAATTTGTCTTCTTCTGAAATTGGGCCTTAGTTTGGGGAGATTCTAATTCAACAGAGTTTTAAGGTTTTGAGTTTCAACTGGGGCCAGTTTCCTAAACCTTCTTACTCCCCATCCTGACACACGCAGGGACCCTAAATTCACCCCCATGAAAGCTGGGGTCTGGAAATTTATTTAAGGCGCAATTCAATTATCAGAGACACCTGTGCTCCAACCAAACGCATACACAATGGGGAGGGGCGGCTGTTACACTTAGATTAAAGGACTTTCTCTCCATCACGTCAATTAGAAACAGGCCTAAAGGACTAGTCCTGGAATGTTACCCCACATCTGATGAACAGAATACACTTAATGTCCTAATTTTTGGCTGGATCTCTGAGAGATTTACTCCCTAAAGAAGGCTCAGAGAAAGAGAGAATGGGGAATTTTCTGGAAACTAATAAGCCTTGGAGACTCGGCTTCCCCCCTCAATTGACTTTGCCACACAAGATCAGACTGGCAGAACATCAATATAAACTTTATTTGCTGGGATTGACTCTGGACACACTGCATATTTCCTGCTGGAATATGTGTACGTATAGGTATAAATGGATGTACTTTTCCCTAACACTTTGCATTCCGAGGCTTAAAAGTGCCTGGATAAAATGTAGTCTTTCTTTCTAAAGAAACTGACTTACATGGACGCTGTTTTACAACCCCCTACAGTATTTGTAAAGTAAAATACGTTCTAAATCTTGCAGTAGTGACTGTGCAGAGGCCGTACTGCCGTTATTTTAGTCTATGGGAATTAGGCTGGTAATTAAGTATCTGAATCCACAATTTTTTTTTTTTTTTTTGCGGTACGCGGGCCTCTCACTGCTGTGGCCTCTTCCGTTGCAGACCACAGGCTCCGGACGCGCAGGCTCAGCGGCCATGGCTCACGGGCCCAGCCGCTCCGCGGCACGTGGGATCTTCCCGGACCGGGGCACGAACCCGTGTCCCCTGCATCGGCAGGCGGACTCTCAACCACTGCGCCACCAGGGAAGCCCTGAATCCACAATTTTAAGGCATGTACTTTATCCTGTATACATTTGTGTTGCAAGAGGCCTGTGATTTTTGTCTTTTGAAAATATGCTTAACGTTGGCACTTAGATTCTTCTAGGCCATGTGAACATAAACGGATAACAAATATAGTCTTTAAGCAAATAGTTTTTGTCTCTTTTTTAAATTATGTCAAATAGCTGGCTTAACAGTTTTTCTGCTTTTCCTTCCCTGAAGAGGTGTGGTATTTTCATTTTATAAGACGTGGTCATTCTGGGAACTTTCTGGAATGATGTTGAGGCTGAGAAGGTATTCCAGTATGGTTCTTGAGTTATTTGAATATGTAAAGGCCACAATTTAATCATTTTGAAGTGGATTTTTGAGCATTTTTAAGGTGAAAACCTTTCCTTATAATTGGAAATTTCAATGTTAGTGATGAGGAAGAATATGAAATATACAAGAAGAAAAACACCTGCCAAACCATCTAGTTCAATATCAAGTTGGTCCTACAGCTATTTTTGCATAATTTAATTGAAGATTTGTTGTTATAGTTAATAAGTACGTTACTTTTAAGTGGATGGGTATTTTTATTTTGTAAAAGAAATCTATTAAAATCTTGAGTAAAATTTAAGCAGAAATGATTCTATCTTTCCTCGGAGTATTCCACAGATGGCATTAACTCTTGGAGGGTACGAACACTCACACATACCAAAAGATATGGAAAATCAAAACATAACGTTATACTATAGTAACATTTGTAGAAATGAGTCTTCCAGTCCCCTTTTCTAGAAACTGACACTTCCTCTCCCCTCATAATCATCACGGGCAGCGCCACATGAGTAAATATGGTCCTGCCTTTCAGCGGCAGCTGACGGCTCCCGGTTGGACAACCCCCCTTCCCCCAAGCCTCACCAATGATACTCTTCCTTTGTCAGTAGAAACGAAAATCATCGACAGTTTTCTTTCAGATGAGGAAAGTTCCAAAAGGATTAAGATACTGTATTGGTCTTGATTCTTCAGAGAAACACCATTAGGATAGATAGATAGATAGATAGATAGATAGATAGATAGATAGATGGATAAAACAGATAGATAGAGTATTATTAGAAGGAATTGACTCAAATGGTTATGGAGGCTGAGAAGTCCTAAGATCTTCAATCAGCAAGATGAAGACTTAGGGGAGCTGATGGTAAAGTTCCAGTCTGAACTCGAGTCCAAAGACAGGAGCCGACAGATGGACAAGCCCAAAGAGTGAGCAGAGAGAGTGAATTCTCCTTTGCTCAGCCTTTTTTGTTCTATTCAGGCCTTCAAAGGCTTGGATGAGGTCCATCCACGTTGGGGAGGGCCACCTACTTTATTCAATCTATCGATTCAAATGTCAATCTCATCCAGAAACATCCTCATAGACACACTCAGAAAAGCTGTTTAAACAAATATCTGAACTTGAAACTAACACAACATTGTAAATTATACCTCAAGAAAGATAGAAAATCTGGAAAAAATAAAAAACAAAGCCACCTGAAGGCTTCAGTTGAGTTAAAAAAAAAAAAAAATCTGAGCATCTCATAGCCCAGGCAGGTTGACACATAAAATTCACTGTCACAGGTATCATCAGATGAGGTATTTATTATAAGTGATCGTTTTCCCCTATAAGGAGAAAGGTAATCTGCAGTGAAGTGAAAGGATGAAGCTGTCACAAGGAGAAAAGTAGGCAACTAAGGAAGAAAAAGAGGTCTGGAAAAACATAAACCCTGATCTCAGATGTTCCTGAGACACGCTTTACCTTTCCCAGGGTTTAAGTACCCTGAGAAATAATATCCCTGTGTCCATTGATTTAATTCCCATCTTTTCTTTAGTAATTTGAATTTGGTTTCAACTACTTGACACCAAAAATACAAACTAATATTGATGGCTGAGTCTGATGAAAAGAACATTCAACTGGGAGAAGGCAGGCTAGTTTCTAGCCCTGAGTGTGCCACAAATCGTCTGAGTTTGGGGAAATCAATTCCCCCTCCAGACTTCAGTCGTCTTATCTCAGGAGTACTCACTAACTCATTTTTTTAAAACAATCAAATATTGAACTCAAGCTATATGCTAGGCACCTGTGATGACACAAAGCTTATAGTGGTAAACAAATAAACAAACAAAACATGATTATACAAGTTATACGAGCTAGAGGGGAGAATTTGATGCTGGTCTCTCTGACTTTAGTGCTTTTCAGCACTAGTACAATACTCATATGAATTGATAGCAATTTAAAGCCCCATATTTTATCCATTATATCTGGCTTTTTATCCATAGCAAAATAGTGTATTCCCCCCAATAATTATTCAAACGTAAGTAGATATCTCAGTACCGTATTTATACACAGAAATATAAATTATATCCACCACAGGCCATTTAAAATATGTTTTCACTTTAAAATTACATCTGGAGGTCGCTTTGTGAAAATAAAATAACTGTTGATTTATGGGTCTTAATAAGAGTCTGATCCTTTCTTATAATAGAAGTGTTATTTATGTTGTTCCTGTTAAGACAGGAAAGTTTCTCCATGGGGGCGGAAGCCATTGATTTCCCTTTGGGGGTCTTAAAAGTGATTTTCTATTCCACAAGCTAGAAAGAAAACCCCTGCTTTATGCATCCAAAGCTTATCTTCCCTTCAAAACCCACTCAATCCCTCTCTGATTTGTGCCCATGAATCTTTCCCGGACCCCTTCAACTCTGTGATCTCATGCTGCTCTAAACTCACTGCACTGACTTGCCTTTCAGCGGTGGAACCTGGGAACACAGCATGGAGGCAGATAACAATATTTCAGGAACAGAGAAACTGAGGCGCGCACAAGTGAAAGGACTGGGGAAGCCCTGAAGGTTAAGCACAGCCGAAGGGTCAGAAATACGGAGTAGCTTTCTGAAAAAAAGATGATGAAGTTAAGCAAAGGACGCTGTATCGTGTATAATTCCAGCCTTGTGGACGGCACCGACCGACAGATCTCTCATGCTGGGTCACTGGTGCTACTCCTGCAAAGAGCGAAATAGATTTTAGTACTGTCGTCAGTGGCGTAGGCAGGTAGAGATGTGACTTGTTTCGAGAGGAGGAGAAATGCCATTGCATGGAATCCTCACTTCCCCACTGAGTTCTTTTCTGTTATTACTATTATTTTAATCAGTTTAGAATTTTTTTTAGTTGATTTACTCATGGTAAATTAACACCATCCCATAAATGGAGAATAGTCGTTGATGTTTGATTGATCAATCAACCTCAAAGCTCTCGGTGGCTTACAACTATCAGTGGTGTCCTTGCTCAGAGGTGGGCTGTGGCTCCACAGCGGGTCGGCTGGGTTTGGTTCTGTGTTGCCAGCTGGGTTCAAGAAGACCCCACAGGTTTTCTCATTCTCCTTGTACCAATAGCTTCCTATTCCACTCTTGGCGGATCTCAGAGGCACACGTGGGCAAGTGGAATCAAGAAAATGTGTTTTAAGCCTTGGTGTACGTTTCATGTTTGCTACCATTCCATTGGCCAAAGCAAAGTCACATGGTCACATGTCCAAGCCCCATAGCAGAGGGTGAGGAAAGTTCCTCTTTCACAGCTGAAGGCTCTGCAGTTTTATAAAGGATGTAGTTGTTATAAAGGAGTGAGGAAATGACAACAATAATCCGATCCATCACATAAAGCTAACAGTAAACCGTACCAAATGCTTATAAGAAAAATCAGTATCTCCCCATACCAGTCCTGTTCCCGAGAGGCAAATATTTTCTATTTCTTTTGGTGTTGACCTTCGTCTATCTGTCTATCTATCTATCCATTAGTAAATAATACTATAATTATATTTAGTATAAATTGGTATTAATACATATTTATCAGTTTTAGACATTATCAAATTCCTGTAACACTAGATGAGTTTGGCATTGTTGCATACTCACCCGTATTTTCCCTTCTCCCATTATATCAATATAATATTATCACAATTTGGGGCTTTAATCTGTTATCAGTATTTACATTATGCTATAGATATAATTCAGTGCTTACATAATATTTTTAATTTCCTACACTTAACAATTCTATTTCTGCTTAAATCTCTTCATACCTATTTCCAGTTTTTAATGTTCCAAACGACCTGTCGGACACCTGTCACTAATTTTTCCCAGTATTCAAGCACAAATCCTAGCCCCCTATTAATTGCATCCCCTGTCCCCCAACACACACACCTTGGACACCTCCCCCCATCAAAGTTTCACATCCTTCTCTCTTGTCTGGACTAATGCTTTCTGCTCCTAGTGCAAAACCATCATCCTTGGGCTCTCTTTACTTCTTGCTTGAGATACACACTACTAATTCTCAATATTCTATTAGCATTCAAAGTTTCTGCTGAGAAGCCAAATTTCAGATTCTTAGTATATGATCTATTTTATTTCTCCCGTAAGTTCTTAATACATCCTTTTTATTTTTTTTTCTTCCAGTTTTCCGGAGATATAATTGTCATGCAGCGCTGTATGCATTTACGGCATACAGCATATTGACGTGACTTACGTACGTCATGAAATGATGATCACAGTAAGTTTGGTGAACATCCGTCATCTCACAGAGACGCACAATTAAAGAAACAGAAAAAGGATTTGTGCGTGATGAGAACGCTTAGGATTTACTCTCTTAACATCTTTCACACGTAAAATACACATATCCATCTTATTTGAATTAGTGACATTTTCAAATTGAAGACAGTTTCAGTTTCAAAACTGCCTTATTATTATTACTATTATTGATTCTCTAAAAAGAAAATCTTCTAGAGTTCCCTACTTTTATTACCTTTTTGCTCCCAGGTTTCAACTCTTTGTTTGTTCTACTTTCTGGAAGTTATTCTCTGTATTACCCTGGTCTGAGTCACCATTATCTCTTGCCTTGATGAATATAATACCCTCTGAAATAACTTTCCTGCTCTTAACTTTGCTTTATTGTTGTTCAGGCTCAAAAGAGCCACCACAGGGACCCTTTAGATATTGTCAGAATAAATGTCCTGCTCTAAACTTTGCAGTGGTTTGTATCCTGTATTTCAGAGCAGGAGCTAACAGAATCCTTATAACAGCCTACAGGGCCATATTGATCTAGAACATCATTAGCCCCATGCTCTGAATTCTTACTTTCTTCCTTTTCCTCATTCTCTCCTGGACACACCAGCTGCTTTGCTAATTCCTTAATATAGTGCTTGTCTTTGGAAATAAAATGTGAGCCACAGATGGAAGCCACATGCATGATTTCAAAGATTTTAGTAGACATTTAAAAAAAAAAAGAAATAAAAATTAATTGTAATAATATATTTAACAGAACTCAATATGTTTAGAATTTATTTTAATATGCAGTCAAAAAATTTTAACTTATAGACTTTGAAAACAAACTGATGTTTACTAAAGGGGAAAGGTTGGGGGGAGGGAGAAATGAGGAGATTGGGATTATCGTACACACACTGCTATATATAACATAGATCATCAACGAGGACCTACTGTAGAGCACAGGGAACTCTGCTCAATACTCCGTAATGACCTATATGGGAAAAGAATCTGAAAAAGAATAGATACGTGTATATGTAGAACTGAATCACTTTGCTGGACACCTGAAACTAACGCAACATTGTAAATCAACTCTACTCCAATATAAAATAAAAATGAAATTAAAAAAAATTTTAATTAATGAGACACTTTACACTCAGTCTTTGAAGACTTTTTTTTTTTTTTAACATCTTTATTGGAGTATAATTGCTTTACAGTGGTGTGTTAGTTTCTGCTGTATCACAAAGTGAATCAGCTATATGCATACGTATATCTCCCTATCTCCTCCCTCTTGCGTCTCCCTCCCACCTTCCCTATCCCTCCCACCCCTCTAGGTGGTCACAAAGCACTGAGCTGATCTCCCTGTGCTATGCGGCTGCTTCCCACTAGCTATCTACCTTACGTTTGGTAGTGTACATATGTCCATGCCACTCTCTCACTTCGTGCCAGCTTACCTGTCCCCCTCCCCATCTGTGTCTTTATTCCTGTCCTGCCCCTAGGTTCATCAGAACCATTTGTTTTTTTAGATTCCATAAGACTGGTGTGTTTTTTACATTTATACAACGTCTCAATCACACTAACTTTTGATCTATAACTACCCTTCAAAAACATCCCAAATGGAGGGAAGGGGCCAGGCCCTACACTGGCCAATCACTGCGTATGGACCACACTGGACGAGAGGGTACAGCTTCCTTCCATGGAGAGCAATGCCTGGGGAGAGACAGCTGTCAGTCGTCAGCCTGTAATAGAAATGAGCCATCAAAGTCTTTGACTCTGGAGGGAGGGTCTGAGCCATGTACCAGAGCACCTAAAATAGAAATTAAAATGTAACAAAAGTTAAAAGTAAAGATGCAGTAGGCAGACCTTTTAAAAACATGCGTTTATTTATAACGAACACTCCTTGTCTGGGGCATGCTCTTGCTTAAAAAAACAATGATTGCTCCGTATTATCAAGGGTCAAGAGTTTTTAGTAAGTCAGTAATTTGAGCAAAGTGTCTAAATGATGCCAGCTTCAAAACCTAGATTGAAACATCCAAAGAAATCGTATATATATATATATTATTATATATGGAAAAACTCTGCTTTAGTGAGAAATCGAAAACAAGATCCTATCCACGTGCTAACAATTTCTCAAGTGTTTTTTTTATAAAGTTATGATGAGATTAAAGCAAGATATTAACTCTTCCTTCTAATAAAGCAGCTTAAGAGAAATTAAATGGAAGAAATCTTGGTAAAAATCCTCCTAACATGCAAAACACAGCAAAAATGAATCTGAGACTTTGGGCCAGTTAAGACTTGGGGTTGACAGCGAGTGATCCAAAAGGGTTTCCTTTTGTGTCGTGGACCAGAAACATTTGGAAGAATCTGTGAAAGAGATACATCAGGCAGAAAATCCAGGGGACAATGAAGTTTCTTCTTGATCAGGCAGAGCTTGTCAGTGATATTTCAGACAGCGGCACCAGAAAGGGTATCAGACATAGACACATTCATTGTGTTGGGAGTGAAGGCAGGCAGAGCAGAACGGGGCTTCTTGATAGCTGTCCCCAGTGAGGCAGCTTCCCCAAGCACGCAGAGATAAATGCCACTGCTGGAAATACTAACCTGTCATACACTTTCTATTGCTGAAGTGGTGATGACGATGTACATCTACTTCATCTGTTCACATTAGGTCTGGCTGCCCTAGCAGAACGTCCACGTAAGAATGGCTTAAATGAGATGTATTAAGTAAGTGTTACAAAGAGTACAGATGGGTAGATAGAATCAGAGATGACTGAAGTTCCAGAAGAAGAGAAATACGGAGCAGAAGTAATCATCAAAAATAGAATAATATAAACTCCTTGAGTAAAGGACCTGAATCTGGAGGATGTATAAGTGGAATACACTGGAAAAAATTAATTGAAATAGACCAATATGTGCCACGTGACCCTAAAATGATGAAAAAGGAAACCCAAAGTGTTAAGTAAACAATATAAATAAAATAAAATTTGTTATTAGAAAAGAAGAAGAAATGAGGTTGCCCTCAGATTTCTCTTCCTCAGCCTTAGACACAGAAATACAAAGGGGATATGATCGCAAACTTGGAAGGAAATGGGTTATTATTCATGATTTCTATTACCGAACAGGGTATGATTCAAAGATAAAGACACACATGTTTTCCCTAAAAGCACTCATTGAAGACATTCTTTAGTTAACTGAATCAAAATAAAGCTCTCAAAAGTGGGCAGTTTCTATAATAACATAAAAGAGAAAAAGCACAAAAAGACATTTAAACTGGTTATGAAAAGACAAGCATTATAAATGTGATTATCAAACAAAATGTAAACTAATTATCATAAGAAGAGATGCATGATATAAAAGAATTATCACAAGCAGGTTCTAAATACCTGATCATATCCCCAAAAGTGAGGGGCTGGGGTGTATAGGAGGAAATGAACATGTGCTAATTTCCTTGTCTTAAATAGGGAGGGGTAAACAAAGATTACCTTCAAGTGTGTTTTCCCCCCAAAATAAAGTTATTATTTATAAGATTAAATGAGTTAGTTGTTAAATAACTCAAGGTAAATAAATTATAACCTATGATGGAAAATTAAAAAACAAACCCCAAAACCCCCATAAGAATGGAAATAATAAAACTTGATAGCCAAATTTATTAGTGATGACAAAAGATACAAATGAATTAGAACTTTGCTATGATGCAGGACAAGAGTTTGGATTTATAAAATCTCCTCTCCAAAAATAATAAAATAAGATTTATGAAGTAAATATAACCAGGAATGTACAGTCACCAGTGAACCAAGCTAAGGGCCCTTAGACAAACATAAATAGTAAAAAGTATTTTTTTTACTATTTTTTATGTTTTACATAAAAAACTATAGAATAAACTGGGACAAACTGAAAAAATTAAAAATAGCAAGGAATCCACAATGACACCCCCCCTTAAAAAAAGAGCAGAATAATGGGATAATGATGATATTCATAAATTTTACTACTCTCCCTACAGCCAGAAGTGGAGGTATATGTGGTATTTTGGAAAAAAAAAAAAAAAAGAAGAAGAATGTTCTCCTTTGAGTCTCTCTTCCTCTTTGTAGAAAAACAATATAAAAGCACATTACTAGGGCTGGAAAAATCAGTCAAAATTAGCCTCTCAACCCAATCCCACCACCCTCTGGCAAAATGGTAACCTCAAAGAGACCAGAGTATAATCTCCTACCTCTAATTGTTTAGCAGGAAACAAAAAGTTGTGGGATTAAAGAAAAAAAATTGCTCAGCCACTCCAAGCAACAAATTTCAATCCACAAGGCTTCCTAACCTCTGAAGCAAGAAGGCTGAAGGTTAATCCCCGTGGGAATGGCCAGTGGGTTGTTCAGAAGAGGGGACCTCAGTGCAAGGCGCTCAGGACAACTCCAGGCAAGGAACGTGGCTGCAGCTTCACACACAGCCAGAGCACCTGCCCATCTCTATTTCGTTTTCCCTTCAGTTGACTAAGCATCTAACATATTCATACTCACCCTTCAACTTGCTATGCTGGAAGCATGTTATCTGTGTCCAGGTTAAAGGAAACAATGAAAATCAAAAATGCAACACAGTTTGAAAAATAAACTCGTGAAAAGTGTTAGGGAAGCTTAGGTCAGGGGAAAGATGGTTAAATATTACAGAGATACAGTAAGTAAAATATTGATGCTATGGAAGAAGCGGCATATTGACTAGTATGATGGAAAATAAATTTCCCCCAAAAGATTACAAACGGTATATACAAAACCTTAGTTTTTTTTTCTTTCTTTTAAAATAAGGATGGCCTCCCAAATCTTTTGTTTATTCAATAGTCACAATTAGTAACTTACTTATGGGAAAAAATTAGTTTGAAGCCGATTTCATATCATATATCAAAATAAGTTTCAGATGGATGAAAGAATAGGTAATTTGTGAAAATTTTAGAATAAACTATTGGTGAATATTATCTAATTTTGATGAGGGAAAAGACTTTCCATGCAAAAATAGGGAAAATAAATCATAATAGAAAGGATGAATCTTTTTGAATATATAAAATTTTTAAAAAATTGTATTTCAAAAAAATACCAAAAAACAAACAAACAATACCACAAACAACTGTGAACAATAAGCTGGGAAATGTAATTCCTCAGATAAGAGAGAAAAAATATTTATGCATATTCTTTTGTACCAAAAAACATGTTCACTTAAAATGGCACATGTGATCTGAATTCTGTGAAGAGTTGTGGGTCCTGATTACTTCCTAAACATATATTTCCTCAAGCTCCTGTCTGAGGGAGTATGGAAATTTTGTAGCACACATTTTTCAAGTAGCCATGCCTAACTGCTTCCTAATTTGTTTATGAAATTTGTGGCAATGACTTGAAGACAATAGCAGGATGAACTTATAAAAGTACAGATTTTGGAGTTTGACAAATCATGTTAGAATCCTACTTCAAATATTTCCTGGCCCCTTTGCCAGATGGAGTCACTCAATTCCTTTGAGTTTCGATTTGAAATGGTGAAATTTGAGTACATTGCTCTTTGTCAGTATGCAGTGAATATTTGTTTTCTTCCCTCCTTGTATCCCAAAGTTTTGTAGATCCCAAGTTTCTAAGTAATATATTATAAAGCTAATTCCCTAAACCTGGATTTGCAAACCATTGTCTGCAGCCCAAATTAGCCTGGATCTTTTTGTAAATAAAGCTTTATTGAAACAGAGCCATACCCATTTTATTTTCACGTGTTGTCTATGGCTACTTTCACAGTGGAACAGCAAATTTGAGTCACTGGATTGGGATTGTCTGGCCAGCAAATCCTAAAATATCATATGGCTCTTTAAAGAAAAACTTTATCTACCCCTGGAGGAATCTATATTTTTGCTTTTACCACTTGAAAGAAGACATCACTGTACTTGTGAAATATAGGTACCTGGTGAAAGCAGCATTTTACTCAAAAAGTATTAAAATGAATATTCTGCAGAATCAAAAAAAAAAAAAAAGAGAGAGTCAAACTCATATAGAGAGTAGTAAGTCATTGCCAGGGACTTGGGGTGGGAGGGTAGGGAGAAGTTGGTAAAAGGATACACACTTTCAGCTATAAGATGAATAAGGTCTGAGGATCTAACATAAAACGTGGTGACTAATGTTGGTAACACTGTATTTTGTTAAGAGAGTAGAACTTAAATGTTCTCATCAAAAAAATAAGAGAGAGAAAGATAAATATGTGAGGTAATGAAGGTTTAGTTAACTAGATGGAGAGGATCCTTTCACAACGTATACGTATATCAAAACACCGAGATGGGGACTTCCCTGGTGGCGCAGTGGTCAAGAATCTGCTGGCCAATGCAGGGGACAGGGTTTCGAGCCCTGGTCCGGGAAGATCCCACATGCTGCGGAGTAACTAAGCCCGTGCGCCACAGCTACTGAGCCCACGTGCCACAACTACTGAAGCCCACACGCCTAGAGCCCGTGCTCGGCAACAAGAGAAGCCACCGCAGTGAGAAGCCCGTGCACCGCAACAAAGAGGAGCCCCCGCTCGCTGCAAGTAGAGAAAGCCCGCGCACAGCAACGAAGACCCAACGCAGCCAAAAAAAAAAACAAAACCGCGAAGATGTACACTTTAAATATCCTACAATTTTATGTCAATTATACCTCAGTAAAGCTGAAACAAAAAACAAAAGATTCTAAGATTCATATTTAGTATGATTTTCATGTGTTCTAAATCATTTTAGCCAAATAGTGTTTTAAAATGTTTTATGTATTTTATGCCTTTCTTTTCCTCTTCTTTTCTATTCTCTTTCTTTATTCCTCTTTCTTTATCAGAAAATCTAATGAGTTCTTTCTAAGCTGGAAAGTCACTGAATGTGATCCTGTCCTCATTATACCCCCTTTGATCTTGCTACAATACGAAATATAGTTAAGCATTTGTTCTATTCATTTAGGACTCTGGCTAAGGTGCAATAACTGATTGCCATAAATCAGACAGAGAAGTCTGGACCTGGTATCTTTGCTTTGATTCAATTACGTCTTGTGCTAATCCTGCCCTTGCTGAATCTGAATTTATCTGTACGTCTTTGGCCTGGAGGTCAAATGGGGAGTTTATTGGTATACTATCTCTTGTGAACTTATGAGTATTTCCTCTTTTATTCAATTTAAGGACAACGCAAGATGACGCTGTCTTTATGGATTATTGCCCTGCCATTTTAGAAATGAAGAGCTGTTCATCATTTGGGCAAGTTTAGATAATCCCACATATCCATTTGTTAAAATAAATCTGAAAATTAGGAGACGGTAGTTGTATATAATTTGTATTTATGAAACAGAGAAACCAAGAGAACATATTGTCAGGATGTTTCACTCCTTCTGCTCAGACCACAATTCTTGTTTTATTTTTTATCACCTTAATTTCCTCTATTTTAACATGATTTGTTTCCTATTCCTTCATAGTGTTTATATAATTTAAATAGCTGCAGATAGCTATCATACTTTTGAGTCATTGCTTGGACCAGAAAAGCATGTGGGCTAGCTTCTCCTGGATTTTTTCTTTTTCCTCAGGGATCCAGCTGGTCCATATTTTATCACTTTTGTTTTTGTAAATACGCTCTTTATTCGATTTTTCTAAATGAGTCTGAACCAAAATGCTTTTTCCTTCTGGATATGTGTATCCAGAAACTGACACTTCCTGTGCTGAGAAAGACACCGTGGACATGGTAGCCAGATTTGGGTTTAGAACTTGCTTCTACTTTTTTTTTTTTTACTAGTTTTATGATCAAAGACAATCTTATAACTTTCCTCAACCTCGATTTCCTCAAATAAAAATACCTATCTCCAACAGTTTTACTGGTACAGACAATCGAAGCATACCAATCTGGCAAAAGCAGTATTTTTTTCAAGTTTCAATGGATTTGTCCTTCGTATACATGCTTTATATATCTGTTATTTATATACTTATCTACCTATATGACTCACTTCTTTTTTAGAAGCAAGAAAAAACACTAAAAAAAATTTTTTTAAGGAAATTTCAGGCTCCTAAATATACCATAATGCTACGTTAAGTCAACTACTTTGCCACTGGCTCTGGGAAAGAGAGACGAATGAAAGAGAAGAGAGTCTGCAAATAGACCTATTGGTAAATGTTAATATTTTACAAATGAGAAATATGCAATTTCAATTCATCTGGGAGAAGTTATATGTCAATATAATTTCTGGAAAAATTATCAAAAATAAATCCCATCTTGCAAAAATCCTAACTTTTAACATTTTTACATATAAATAAGAAATGGCAAAAAGAAATAGTAAATAGACAGCAATGTGAATAAGTTACCTTCGGCCTATAATACTTGAATAATGAAGACCCTATCAAGAAAACATATCTTAATTGTTCAGATCTTTCAGGAGGTCATTTTAAAAGTGCTTATGCAAGGTTAAAAATACAACATACATTATTTAACCCAGCAGTCCTTCTTTTAGGAACTTATAGTCGAAAGGTAATAAAATATAGTTAACTATGGACAAAAATGTAGATCAAAATAGCTTATCAAAGTTTTATTTATACTGTTAATGTATTAGAAGCAATACAATGTCTAACAAAAGTAGACTGATTAAATAAAATTATCGTTAAATTCATACAACAGAATACTTCTTTACTACTACTATTTTTAAAATTTATGTGTTTGTGTGTGTGTTTACATTTAAATTGTTTTGAAGAACAACAGTAACAAAGTGCTAAGAATTTTGGATTACTGATTTCAAAGCTGGGCTTATATATTTTTTTAAAATTCCAGAAAGTTCCAAAAAGCAAAACTTGAATTTGCTCTGCACAGGCAACTGTTTACATAACATTTTCATTGTATTTACAATTATTTACATAGCACTGACATTGAATTATGTGTTATAAGTTATCTAGGGATGATTTAAATTATAAAAGAGGATGTGCATAAGTTATATACAAATACTATGCCATTTTATGTAGGGAACTTGGGCATCCTTGGAGTTTGGTATCCTTGGGGGTCCTGGAACCAATCCCTGTGGATACCTAGGGACAACTGTAGTCAAATGAATTTTGAGTCAGTTGAGTGAGAGTTCTGTCGCATTTCATATGACTACTTTGGCAATCATTTTCTCTCTACAAGCGAATACTAAAATTCAAAGCTTCAAACCAGACTCTGTAACAAGAAGTTTTCTCTAAATCAAAGAGTGAAGAAAAATAAATATCTACAATTAATTGCCTGATGCATGATAATGAGTTTTATTCATGATTGAAATTTTATACATGGATTCATTTGGCAGGTCTGTGATTCAAAGGTGGCTCTGGCTACAGGACTTTTATTAAAATCTTTCCATTGCACTTGACACAGGGAGATCCCATATCCATTTGTCAAAAGTTTTAATTTTTGGTGCAAAACTGAGATATCTAAGTGGTCAGCCTGCTGATTTGATGATAATTTTACATCCTTGAAGCCAGGTTTTATGATCTTACCATCCAGAGTTAGTGGCATAATCTGAGACGTCAAAACAAAGGAGGCACCAGAGTATGGCAGTCACTTGATATATTTCTTCTCTCATTTTTGTTTTTTGTTCAGGTTGATGGAAAAATGTAAATGTAGGTTTGGATATCAGGATGTTAGCAGAACCCTAGGGGGAAAGGAGAGTTTTCTTTGTAACTTGGAAGGCCTGGAACGGCCGCTTCTGACATCATAGGTAGGTATTTTTAATGAAATATTAATGACTCTGATTTTAATAGGAATTTCAGCACAACCTAAATTAAGCCATTGGAAAAGGGACGTGGTCCCGTTAAGAACAGTAAAACCGTAAGCCCCCTTCCTGAAGAGTAGCTGTGAGCAGTTAAAGTGACAATTTAACCAGGCCATATTGCTCTGTAAGTCTCTGAAGTGTGAAGTCCCAGCATGCCTGATGTATTTCATTTTAATTTCCTTTTGGACAGAGCTATGGTTAGTGGGGACCCTCACACACAAAAAGAAAAAGAAATGTGCAGAAGAGGAGGAAATTATTTAACCCTTTCCAAAAAGCTATGCAGTGCATTTAGCTAAAGTAAGAAAAATACACAAGATTAGATTTCTCCTTTGGTTTTTAGAGAAAAATCAAAGTGGCATACGTGTACTAAATAATGATGACTTATAGATGATTCCCATTGGAAGCCCTAAAATGCTCTCTGGGCACTTAGTTTGAGTATTTTTTAGAGAGAAACCGGATGGTTCTAAAATAAATCTTCCTTTGCTCTTTCTATATGGGAATATTACAATCATCTAATTTCACATGATTTTCCATCTGTCATTGGGATTAGATTTCTAAATGGTGAGCTGCTGATCTGTTGACTGTTTTGCACTGTAGAAGTCAGGCTTCAAGACATGGCTTTTGGTGGCAGCTCAGCCTGGATGTTTTTAAGATGGTGGCCTTGTCAACTTTTACAAAACTGAAATGCCAGATAAATCTGAAGGACTTTTCTTAAATTATAAACATTTCTTACACACAGGATGTCAACTACCTACAGAAGTTTTCCTGAGACTGTTTTTGTTCCAGAGCAGCGGGAGAGAAGACAGCAATTGTGTAGTGGAATGTGGAAGGCTGATTTTGGACTCAGGAGTCGGGAGAGCTAAACGTGACTTTTATTGGCTTTGACATAAATTTATAATTTGATATTGTTAAAGTCGTTTGCTGTTCCTAGGTTTCATTTCTGATTCTCTTCGTGAAATACTGGGATGCACACTGAACTCAAAACACCTTTTGAGATTTGTATGTGTTCAGCACCAACTTTAATTTAAATAAAATATGACCTGTTTAAAAAAGCAACTATTGCTAGACGTGTAATATTTTTATCTTAATACAAGTTTAAAGGTGGGCACCTATATGGAAATTATCCACAGTAATAGTTTCACCCAAGGATTATTTGAATACAAAAAATAAAGAACACTGTTTTGGCTCCTTATGTAAAGAATGAAAAGCATGGCCACATTCTTTTAATAATAGTATATAATGCATATATATGGAATCTAAAAAAAAAAAAAGTTGGTATTGATGAACCTAGTGGCAGGGCAGGAATAAAGAGGTAGACATAGAGAATGGACTTGAGGACATGGGGGTGGGAGGGGGAAGCTGGGGCGAAGTGAGAGTAGCATCAACATACATACACTACAGAATGTAAACTAGACAGCTAGTGGGAAGCAGCTGCATAGCACAGGGAGATCAGCTCAGTGCTTTGCGATGACCTAGAGGGGTGGGGTAGGGAGGGTGGGAGGGAGACTCGGAAGCGAGGGGATGTGGGGACATGTGTGCGCATATGGCTGATTCGCTTTGTTGTACAACAGAAACTAACACAGTATTGTGAAGCAATCATACTCCAATAAAGATCTGTTTAAAAAAAAGAATAGCATATATCAACAAATAATTTAATAAAGTTTTGTCAGCTTAATGCTCCTGAAGTATACAGTTCTGACACTATTACTCACCCTGGTCAAAAATATCTAATGAGTTCTAAGTATGGCCAGACTTAAGACCAAATTCCTTTCTTAGGCCGATCTTCCAAGTATTCAAAGATTTGACCTTGACTCGCCTTCCCGATGTCCTATCCCAATGCTGCCAAACTGGACTCCTCGCTCCTCCCCTTTCTGGGGTTCTTGTTCCCTAATAGTGACTATCAAAACTTACCCTACTCTCCAGGTCTAAAGCCAATGTCATCGGCTAAGCCAATCTATCGATTACACATAGTTTCTTCTTCCTGGATTCTCATCGTAGCTGAGTTTAGTGATCATTAAGACAGACTTTAAACACTGGCCTAATTTCAGGTGAGTGACCACAATTATTTCCCTGAATTATGAGTTATCTGAAAGGAAAGGAGAGTGTCTTCCACGAAGATTTTTGAGATTTAAGGATTAAATGATGAGGCATATGGCCGACTTTGCCCATAGTAGGTGTACAATTCTTCTATTTCTCCTGCTGTCCCTATTATATCACTTATTGCCTTTTGATTTACAAATATATGAAGTATATTAATATTATTATACATATGATTTATATAAACACATATAGGTATTTCATTGCTAAATTGCACAGTAAACACACAGTAACTTTTCGGTACTGGCATCCGGCATTGCCTTCCCCTTTCTACAGAATCGGGAAGGACCGGAAACTCCCTCTGCCCAGCCATCCCCTGGAAGCAACATGTGAGCCCATGACCTCAGGTTTTAACCAATCCGACGCTCTTGTCCAAGATTTGAATCTCAGGCAAGTAAGACAAATTGGAAGAAGAGGTTAAAATTCACATGCAGAAGCAGCAGAGTGTCAGCGTCCTGTAGCCATGGCATTCTGGCCAAAATGTGTCTCCTAAAAGACAGTTGTATGGCTTCCTGCTTCTTGAATGCCTGACATAGCTTCTGTCTGGTCTATTTTCCAAGTCTGTTTCTCTAACTTCCCATCAATTGTTCAGCCTCTAATCTACTTGATGCCTCTGTGCTTAAGAAAGCCAGTGTTGGTTTCATTTCTTGCAAGTGAAGGCACTTTAACTATATTCTATACATAGATCTCAAAGTTATTGAAGGCAGTAGCAAGTGACTGATTCGATTTCCTGGTTTAATTTTTTTTAAATGAGTGGATTACTTCTATTAAAAATCTGTCAGCTATTCAGTTGCCCCAAGTCAGGATAAATGCTTAAGACTCTCTCCTCATTTACCAGTTTTCAAAATAATGCATCATTTCTCTAGCTTTCCTCAAAGATGACTTATATTTTTTAGTATCACTATAAACTCTTGGAAACAAACATATCTGAAATGCTTGTATTAATTACGGTTATTGTTCTGTTAAAGTGTCCTACCTATGTTCCTGGGGGCCTCTTCAGTTTGAGTTCCGAATCCTTTTTACAAAAACCCCGTAGTTTGAGATAGCTTCCTTGATTTCTGTTAGGACAAGAGTTTTTTAGGCTTATCTTACACATTTTCTGTTCAGATCTAGAATCAAACATTTCTATATTTCAACAAAGAGGCAGATTTTGCTTGGGACAATGGATAACCCTTTTAGTGGCTTTCTACTCACACGTATTACACCTTCTATTTTTTAACTTCCCTTAAAAATTAAAATCTTTATATTTTAATTCTAAATTTCTAAATATTAAAAAGATAATTGTTCTCCCAGTGGTTGTTTGCTTTGCGGTGAGCGTAATTAGATTTTATAACCAAGCTTTTTGGAGTTCAATAGCAAAAAAAAAAAAAAAGTCAAAAGAGAAAATCAATTCATTCAAGTAGGCGAGCTCTAAAAGTCTCCTGAAGTGATAAATGCAGAATAAAGTGAACACTTAGCCACATGAGCTATTATGTGATGCAAAGAACTGTAGAGAAAATTGAAAACAACTTTTGTAAAGTTATATCACTTTACGGTAGGAAAAAGAAATGTTGTGTTTGAATCAGTTAAGATGCCCCAACTCAACCTGACCCTTTAAACAATAGGAAACATCTTCCATAACTAAGATGTAAAGGAAGAAGTCCATCCCCAGGCCTGTCAGGTATCAGAAGCCCAGTTATGTCACCAAGACCCCATGTTCTTCAGGGTCTCAGTCTTCTGGTTTCCAGCTCCATCCTACAACTAGTTCCTTCAGCCTGGGGAGCCTGCTAGATAACCTCCACCACTCCTAGCGCTACGACTGGCACGACAGTTCCCAGGGGTCAAGGGTGATCGAGGAAGAGCCCGCCGCTCTCACTGTTCATCTCCATTTCCTTCTCTGTGGAACCAGAAGGTTGAAGACCTCACCCACACAACCTCACTTCCCAGCCTTCTGTGCAGCCGAGCGTGGCTAAGTGACCAGGTCCTGTCCAGCAGGGATGTGAGCAAAAGCAGAGGTATAGGAAAGGAATACATGGCTATGCTTTGAAGCCATGATCCTCTGAGGGGTCTTTTACAGCCACCTAGTCTGGCTACGTACCTTCACGAATACATGGATCCTCGACACAGGTGTCACCTTTACATTAAGAAAGCCTATCTCAGAAGTCCCCTAAAAATTCCCCCTGAAAACCTGAAGCCTCCTTGGCCAGGACTGGGCCACGTGCTCAGCCTTAAGCCACCGAAATGGAGCGAGAATGAGCGTCTCATGATGATTATCATGGATTCTGAGCGTTTTCAGGACCTGTGAACTTGAGTTGGGGACAGAGCATCTTTCCAAGCAGTAGGTGGAACCCTAAACAAAGTAGTTTATGAAGGAAGAAAGTAGACATTGAACTAGCAACCCTAATATAATTGCTATCTTTTAAAATTGATTATGTCTTGTGTCCACGTGACTATAAGAATACGTACACGCACTATTGTATACAATGTTTCAGTCATAGTGTCTCCACAGAGTTTTGTGTGTATCTATGTGTGAGACAGAGAACACCCAGATGGACACAAACCCAGACCCCACATGCACACCTATAACATCGCTTCACTCATAGCTGATGTGTCGCTTTTATTCTGCTTTTCGTTTAATAGTGTATGCATTTCCACGTTGCTAAAGCTTCCAATTATTTTTCTGTTAGCACGCACATAAAAGTTCATGAAGTAAAAGCACCGTAATTTAATTACATCGCCTTACCTTTGCATCACCCTACCTTTGTAAACTGGGTTGATTCTCCTTTATTCCCAAGTAACGTTGTGATCAATGCCTTCATGCCGATAACTCTTTTTTCTTTTAGAGTAATCAGAATTCATTCCTAGAATGTTCACCAAATCACAATGATCATTATTGTTATCCTCACTGCACACCCTACCAAATTACTTTCCAAAAGGCTATAACCTATGTTACACTCCTCAAATAACATAGGACTATATCATAGAGGTGTAACCTTGCTTGATTGGAATTTACTTCTTTAAGTTGCCACTTTAATAAGGGTAAACTATCATATACCATTATTAGTGCCATTTACCTTTATTTAAAATAATGAGACAAGATTTACTACTTATGTAATGTTTTTCACAACCTCTTATTTTTCTCCCAGGATTTTAACACTTTTTTTTACCAAAGTTTTATTTTTAAAACAAACATAATCTCCTTTTGCCATATTGTTTGCATACATTTTTTTGAAGGCAGTCTGAAAGTTCAGAATTGATAAATATTTGGCAATGGTCATTTTTGTTTTCTTTTCAGTTTTCATTTCTTAAGCATATGTACACATGTATCATTTATCCACTTAGAATAATCTCTGATTCTTAAAATTACTTATTTTTTCCACATGCGATTTAGTAAAAATATATGAAGTTGCAAAAAAATTCCATTGAGTTTCAAATAAAATTGCATCTAATACACAGCTTATTTTTAGGAGAACTGACACAGTTATGACATTTCATCTTCCTTTTCAAAGATATTTTATCTATTCAAGTCTTATTTTTTTTGTCTCTCAATTCCAGAAATTATATATTCTAAAAGAATAATAAAGTTTTGTAAGGACATGCTCTTTCTTTTCTCTACCCTGGCAGAAAATTCTAAGTACACTTTTATGTAAACAGACACTGAGTAGTCAAGAACAAAGCAAATATTTGTGTGTTTTGAAATGTGCTACTTCATCGTGCTTTTACCTTCCTCCATAAACTGGATTTAAATTTCTCTGCAGAAATCTGGATCCTTTGCTGTGTAATTTCTACGATCATTTCTCAACAAAAGTGTTCTTGATAAAAATTTGAATCGATTTTCACATTCATTATTTTATTTTTGAAACCATATTGAATTTGGCAATAAATATTATTTTCATCATTTTTGTAGCATCTGGGAAGCTTGAAGAAACCCTCGGTGAGGCAGGACGGCAGGACGGGGGTTAGTCTTGGAGCCCTGCATGGGCCACGCTGATTTAAAAACAATGAATCTCTTCCAATACCCTCCTTTAATGCCTGAACTCCTAAGGCTGCAGTGACTTTCCCAAGACCCTTCCCCTGGAACCAGAACCAAGTTCTTCTGACCCCCAGTCTGGTCCTCTTGCACTTGTAACAGAATAATTCTCAAGAATATAGGACATCTCTCCATTCCTTGCCTTTTTGCATTTCCACCTCAACACCAAACTATTTAGTCTGCCCAACCTTGCCAGATCTGTCCTTTCCCTATGCTTTGCTGAAGTTGTCCTTTCTCCCGGGACACCCCCTACCCCATGCTTCACTTGGTCAAAACCTGCCCCCAGCACAGCTGAACCAGGTACATGGTTTTTTGGAATTGACAGTGTCTCACTTCCTCATGAGACTTTAGGTTTCTTTGACCAGGGACCATATCGATCTTGGTCATCACTGAATCCCCAACATTTAGCCTAGAGTCTGACTCATGGTAGGTGCCAAGGGGAAAAAAATTCTGACCAACTGGATCTTTGAAAAAGATTCACACCGAGTGCCATATTTTCTGGGAAGATTTCCCTTACCTAACCACGTGTCTAAGTCTGTCATAATAACACATACAGAATCCTATCCTTCTAATGATCACTTTCCCAAGTGTACTGAGAATTACTCCAGGCAATTTTTTTTCCTTTGGAGGCATTTTTTTTTTTCTGTGTAACCTTAACAGTAAACACCATGCCTGATGCATGCATAGGTAGTAACTGCTCTCTCTCTCTCTCTCCACATATATATAATGTATTATTACATTATATATAATATATTAATAACATATAATGCATTATTACGTTATTACATATATACTATATACACACACAGACATAGTCTAAGTCAGTGTGATAAGCCATAAGTTTTCTGACAGCCTTTTATATTTCCAGATATCTTAAAATGCCTGGCAAATTGGAGCCACCAGGAAACTTCCTGTCCTGGAGGTTAAGGCTTTCTGCTCTTCGTTAAGGCCTTCAAGACACTGCTGGTCAAAGCCACTGAGCCGACACTTTCATTTTGCTGGAGGACCTGTATCTTCCTGTCTGTGATCTGCACATCGGGCTGGCACGGCACACCAGCGAGGATAAGCAAAAAGCATTTGAATAGCTGAATCTCACCTGCTTATCTTCATGCTTCTTGGACAATATATCATTACTGTAACTGTTCATGTACAAAGCTTCTTTTTCATTTTAGAGGACTTTTAAGTCGAACAAGCCAGAATGGAAGTCATTCATTCTGGGATTTATCTTCATCCTGAAGGAAGAGATACACACACCTCTGAGCGTACAGCAGAGAATGACGCAAAACACTAAAATGCAGGGAACCTCCAGAAAAACAGCATCTTGCATCTGTTTTAGTCTCTGCCGTATCTCCAGGGATCTTGATCTACGCCTAAGACATAATATGTGCTTAATAAACATTTGTTGAATTCTATAGGAGTAGAGTGGAAGGAATGTCTTATGAGTACTTAATTTCCTTGGGAGAAAGTTTCAGTATATTGTAAAAGAATTATTTATTTAACCTTACACTGAATATGTCAATCTAAAATATTTTCGAAAAACATGGCCTAAAGCATTTGAAATAAAATATAAAATGAGAAACTAATTTTCTTAGTATGCTTTACTTTATGAATTTAAATAAATAATTATGAAATAAAGGATTCTTAATAATGACCACACAATCTGAGGTTTTGTACTTTTCTTCTTTGTTTACCCTGGACCCTGTTATTGAAATGGGAAGTTAAGCTGACATTTTTGCAAGGTTTTTTTTTTTTTTGCTTTTTTATAGTCTAAAGGTTAATGAGCTGTGGTGTGGTTTAGCGCTGCGTGTGCTAAGCTAGCACCTAATATGTTAAGTTGGGTGTGATTCAAGCCTTCGGAGAAAAGTGGTCTCCTACATTACGGGTGGGGGAGGGGAGGGCAGAAGGAAGAAGCCTGTACCATTGTGCCCCTGTTATTGCTCAAGAAAGGTGGTCCTGGTCGGCTGCATGCCCTTGGGGACTTTATATACAAGCTGTTCTCAAGGGGAACATAAATATCCCACATTCCATTTCGAGAGGTGCTGGGTTATAGGTTATTGACCAGTTTAGGGATTTATAGTTGGAGTCAGTTATTGTTAAGGAAAAATGGCTTGACAATTTTATTATAGTGGAGGCCTGCTGGAAAAGTTAAATATAGATTTACCTAAGAACTAACTCGATCTTGGTAATAATAAGTATGTCTGTGTGCGTGTATGTGTGTGTGTGTGTGTGTGATTATGTGTAGATATTTTAGTATAGACTATGCTTTATTTTTCATAGAGGAGAGTTATAACATGAATTCTTACATATGTATCACATGAGTAAGTATACAACATACTGTTTCATAAGAATATACAGAGTATTGTAAATACACACAATACTGACAAATAAATCCTTTCTGAACAATGAGAAATTGTTAATTTGTTTTCATATTTCAGAGCAGCAGCAGAAGAAAAAGAAAAGAATAGCCGTGGGGTGTACGTTACCATTTACTAATAGATTTCATGTCCCACCACTACCCTGCTCCCTCACCACCGCAAACATATACCCACACAATTGTTCACCTTTAAGATCTTAACAAATTAATTACCTATTTTTTAATCTATGGATTTTTTAAAAAGTAAAGATAGAGATTTAATGATCACTCTGATTCTTTATGATGCCAACTCCCAGAAGAACTCATAGATCAAGATTTAGTACAAAGAATTAGTTTGATGGCTTTATAGAATACTAGAGAATATGGCTTGTCTTCATCCTTCAGGTCTCTGCTTAGTAGTCATTTTCACAGAAGGATCTTTCTGAATCTCTTAACTTGACCACCTTCAGTAACTTTGATTTTATCATCATCTTATGTTCTTTGTTTCATTCAAAGGTGTTTGTTAGCTACAAACCATCACTGATTCTCACTCTACCTAGACTTTTCTATAACCACGTTGTTCCCGAGCGTCTCTTAGCAACACCACACCCCGTTCCCACCCCCACTTCTTGCTCTGCCTTGGGGGTGAGGATGAAAATTGGGCAAGTAGGGAGTAGAGTGGAGTTCTGCATCTAAATTATTTGGTGTTGCAAATCCAATCAACATAATCAAAATAAAATATGCACTTTATGGGCTCAATGGCAGAATGGAGATAACAGAGTAAAGAGTAAATGAACCTGAATAGATTGACAAATATTATTTAATAAGAAAAAAGAGAGAAAAATTATTAACAGAGGAAGGCATTAACAAAGTCTTAGGAAACTGTAGGACAATGCCAAAAAGACTCACATTTCCCTCTGGTTAGTAAACATATGGAAAATAGCAGAATAGTACTGTACAGTTTGAATGGATATTGAAAGATAGATTATTACTTGTGTTATGAACTTGAATGAGCTGACTGTCTGTGAAAACAATCTGTAGGATTTTTAAAATTCCAGGACCTCATACCATAATATTTAAAAAGTTAAAGATACAATCCACAATTATATTATCGTGAAGAATCAGGAAAATATCAATGACTTGCAGGGGAATAAACAGGTAACACCCATGTTGGAATTATCAGACAAGTAATTTACAGCAACTAGCATAACAAGGCTCTAGGAAGTAAGATAAAATGCTCTTGAAATGAATGAAAAGTTTCAGCAGGGATCTAAAAGTCATAAAAAAAAAAGAACCAAATAAAAAATTTGGAGCCTAAAAATAAAAGCATTGATTAAAAAACAAAAATAAAATAAAAATTTGAAAAATCAGTAGCAAATGGAGATGACAGTGGAAAGATCCAGTGAAGACAGATCGATAGAAAATATCCATTCTGAACAACAGAGAAAAAAACGTTGGAGAAAATGAACAGAGCTTCAGATATGTGTGGGGTAATTCCAAAAGTCTAAGAGTCATGACATCAGAGTTCTAGAAAGAGAAGTGAAAGAATGTGGTACAAAAATAATTGAAGAAATAATGGCTGAAAACTTCACAAATTCGGTAAAAGATGTACATTTTCAGAATCAAGAGGGTCAGTGAATCACAAACAGAATTAACTAAAAAAGAAAGAAATCTACACCCTGACACATAATAATCAAACTGATAAAAATAACAAAAAGCTTTGACTGCAGCCAGAGAGGGGGAAATGGAAATGAAAAATTATTACATTTCCCAGGGAAGCAACCATTTGAAAGATTGCAGATTTCTCATCAGATATTAAAAAAAAAAAAAACAACCAGAGAAAATGATGGATCAATATATAGCATTGCAATGAAACTATATTTTGGGGGAAACAGAGCAAACAAATGAAAATCCCCTTTGTGATAGGAAACATATAAACAAAACACCACGTTTTTATTATTCTTTGAGATCAGCACTTGGAAATGAATATACAAAATGTGAAACTTCTGTTTTTTTCCTACTTAAGGTAAAATTTGATTTCTATGTGAGATCTGTAGACTTTAATTTTTCCTCTCTAAAACTGCACGGATTGCTATTGCATGTACTAGTCTAATATTCTCAATGCCCACCAAACCTTAAATAGGATTTTATCTTACATTTGAAGACTTTATTGAGGAGGGGCACTTTCCTATGTAGCTGTATCCTATAATAGTTTCTAATCAATAAGTAGGTATGTTTGCAGAGGCTTTCTAAATCACAGAAAGAATAAAAGCACCCAATAAATAAATTTATGATACAGATTACATTGCTTTTCAAGTTTCAGCATTTACTGTGGTGAAAGTAACACAAAAAGGGAAAAAAAGTGATCAGAGATACGGAACTGAAAGTATAGAATTCATATTTTTCTAAATATATATATATATAGCTTAAGATAGGCATAGGAAAGCATAGTTGGTGTAAAGTAGCCTGTACCTCATAACCACATGAATAAAAATCTCCTAATCATGCATGCCATGAGGCTGGCAAAAACTTCCTTCAATATGTTGCCCTATGGGAAAGTAAACCAATTTCCACATTATTGTCCAGATTGCTATCTTTATCTGATGAAGGAAGAGAAAGAATTGAAATAATTTTATCAGAAGAGAGTTTTTTTAAATGTGTAAAAAGAGAGAGATCAATGTTTTTTTTTAAAAAAAAATCTGTATCTTTGATTATTTCCTTACAAAAACAAATTAAGAGATGGGCATGAATATTGTGAGGAAATAGCAGAGGAAGTAGCGTGTTTTTCAAAGTCTCCTAGCCATGTGGCTACTGCTGTGTGCCTTTCGTCTCATTGGTTTCCTGAACATGGGTGGAAAATTCTACTCTCATAATATTACTTGAGCCTTTTCTCTTCTTGGTCTTCTTTTAGGTTGGTCATTGGGGGAATCACCAGATGGGAAGGAACCTTTCAAGTCCATTACTCCTTTCCTATCCCTTCAACACCTTCTGATGGCCAGTGGGGTTTTCACAGGTTCTAATATTACTGCAATGATTCAGCAAGCTCTTTGAATTGCACTCAGGAAGGGAATAATATTCTCTTTCTAATTCTCCTAGGAATTCACCTTTCCTTCCTGAAAACACAGACCAAAAAAGCCAAAATATTACTTCCAGTGAATTAACTCAAATAATCTTTATGGAGTTAAATGCTGTGTTTTCAAAGTCTGGTTTGGTAACCATGAAACAGGAATAGGCAAGCAGATCATCAACCGACACTGAGCTACGTGTCTTTGGTGCACAACCATGTAAATGTGGAAGAAACAAAAATTAATAGCAGGTGAAAATGATTCCAACTCTGACAGTAATCTCAGTCTTGGAGGACTGAGCATTTAGCCTGTGGGATCTGACACTAACTCCAGATGGAGAGTGTCAAAATTGAATTGTAGGACACCCAGCTGGCGTTGGGGAATTGCTTGATGTGTGGAAAACCCACATATCTGGAGTCTGAAGTGAATTGTAGCAGGAGAGTAAAGAAAACACATTGATTTTTTTCTAGACACAGAAGCAGTTACCAACCCAATCAATAGAAATTGATCAGAGGCCAGACAAGAAATTTAGGCCAGGCTTTATTGGGGCCCCTGCTGCAGCAGTGGGGAGCAAAAACAAGTAGCAGTTCCCCTTGATTGCTCCCTGGGGTGGGGGTGAACTTGTTCCTTATGTGGGGTGGGGGGGGCAGGGGTCTGGATGGAGTAGAGGCTTAGGTGGTCTGCCCACCCCTTTGGCGGTATTCAGTGCAGGGGGCCTGCGCAGCACCCTGCTTTTGCTCCTGGTTCTTCAGAAGTGGCAGTTGGTTGGTTGGTTGGTTGGTTTGGTCTTTTTGTAACTCGTTGGCCATAACTTGCCCCAGCTGCGGCATGCACGCAGTTATTTTTAGTCCCTTATAGTTTCTTTGTATCTTGTTGCTCAGGAGTCGTCTGTCCAGGTGCCAGCCCTGCAGCAGAGGGTCCCAGGTCCCAGGTCCCAGCCTGTCTCGGGAGCACTAACATTATTTGAGAAATAATGGTGGTTGTCCTCCATTAGGGAAGTGGCTGTCAGAGGTGATGGGAGGAGATACTGTTACAGAATTTGGCGGCCGATGGTAACCGGACTGACTGGATGTCAAAATAATAGGGGTGGGGGTGGATTAACCACTATAGACAGGGTGGGTACAATCATTACAATGAGTGCAAAGTAAGAGCGACATCCGGGGCCTGTTCTACAGACGGTTGTGCCGATGGATAAGACCACCTCCACAGCGGTATGATAGGTGGGCAGCTGGAAAAGGTATTGCTCAAAATCCAGCCACGGTTATGAAGTGTCGAGATCCCTTGCCCGGTTTTTGAACCCGAGTGACTTTTTAGATCTGGAAGCCATTGATTGAAGAAGAGTCTGGGTCCCCACGAGGGACAGTACAACACCATGTCAAATATATTATCAAACATTTGAAGGATTTCAAGAATTTTTGGACCAAAGGTTCAAGGTGACATTGGTACCCAGTCTCGAGAAGCATCATCATGGCCCCCATGTAGATGGAGTATTTGGGGCTATATAATTAAGGGAGTTCTTGCAGAAGTGTACCACCCAGTGAATCCAAAATATCCAGGACCTACACGGGACCTATGCCATGGCTCCCAAAGGTATAATTAAATAGACAGCCCTGATATTTGGCAAATTATCTAGCTTTCGGTATGTGCAGCAAGATTTATGATTGTGGGGAAGGCCTAAGATAGTAAGACCAAAACGATTTTGCATCTCATGGAGGAAGAAGAAGGAGATTTGCTCTACCCTTAATGACCTAAAGAGCTCTAAAAAAAATCAGACGGTTTCTTAGGATGACGGTAAAATACCATTATTCAACCAACTAACAACCTCTGTGGTAACTGCTGTTCCATTTACAGTACCTATGCTTGAGTGGATTAAAGTGGACTCGGGAACATGATATGCAGCCTTTGATCTGGTAAACACGTCCTCTTTCAGCCCAATCAGGCAGAAGGTTCAGAAACAGCTCAAATTCAAACTGGGATCAGTAACAGCCAATATTTGTAGTCTTGCTTCACATCTGTGTTAACTCTCTTGCCCCGTTTTCTAACATAGTTTGAAGAGAACTGAATTTGAATCTGGTCTTCATAATATTATACTGATTCACTTGATGACATCATATAGATTGGAGCAGATGTGCAACGACTGGAAAATTCACTGGGCCAGAGGAACCCAGGCTGCACTTAGTTCACAAGTATGTTAGCTCAGTATGAAGGTATGAGACAAAAATAGATGGCTGCTATACCACAGCTCTACAGAGAATGGCCCTGAAAGGCAGTGATGAGAGGAAGTCCAGTGGTAGAACCTCAGGCAATAGATCTGGTCATTACCGTTGTGAGGAGAAGTTCCTTAAGTTATAGCCCGTGGTGAATGGCTTGGCTGGTTACTCATG